>NW_023276806.1:186567228-186869728 GCF_003668045.3 Cricetulus griseus
TTAGTGCCATTTCCTAAATTGTTGGAAATTCTGTCATTATCCCAAGCCAAAATTAATTACTGACATTTTATGAAATTCAAGTCAGCAACTCAAATGGCAATTTTAAAAGCTAGATGATTTAACAATGCAATCTAAAGACATACTAACTTGATGCACATTAAAGAATAACAGCAGGAAAATGCTGTCTTAGTTTTCTCTAATTGTGCCACTGTGTTTCTATAAGAGTTGTAATCTCAAACACTGAAGTTCATAAGATACTGTGATCTCAGCATGAGTTTGTGTGTTTAAGACAGCACTCTATCATCAGTTGGCACTTCATGGTATGATGTCATGAACAGCATAAATTAAATGTTATATGTTCAGAACCAAGGCTACAACACCATCACATGATGCAACATGGACAGGGATTACCACAAACACTTTGGATTCATTACATATTTGACCTCATGTGCATGGCTTGTGTGATTATGTGTGAGTGAAAGTACTTGGTTGTCACAGTGCCTATGTGGACGTCAAAAGACAAGCTGAGATTTTGGTCCCTACCTTCTCCATTGATTGAGACAGGATCTCTTGATCATATGCTGGGCTAGCTGGCTCCTGTAGCTCTGGGGATTCTCTTGCCTCTGCTTCCCATCCAACCAAGGGAGTTCTGGGATAACAGATACATGCTAACAAGTCTGCCTTTAGATGGCTTCTGAGAATCTGAACCCAGGTCCTCATATTTGCTCAGAAAACACTTACACACTGAGCCATCACTACATTTGATTTTAAATTAATTTTTGTTTTTTGTGCATTTAGAAAACTTGCACCATTGCCAAAATTTTGTGATCACTGCCCCCACCCTGTAAATGGAGTTACAGTCTACAACTTAAAAAGCAGAAGGGTAGTAAATTTTCCATTAAAAATTAATAAATACTATAGTTTCATGTGAAATGAATATCTTAATTAAAATATTTAAGGATATTTTAACTGCATGTGTTGGTCAATTAACATTCATGACTGTTCAGAGGTATGTGAAATTTCTTAAAACCATTTTATCACATTCTCACTTGACAATAACCAAGTAGATTGAGGTAGCAGACATCAGCAGAGAACAGCTAGGAAATTACTGAAGGGCATGCCTTTGATTGCATTTCATATTTCACTTCTATCTTTACTGTGGGAATTAAGAATTATGATAGCATGAGCAGCATCAGTAAATATTGGCCTATGTTCCTCATCTTTTGCCCACATAGTATTTCATCTCAGGGCTTAAGCTAATACTCTTGGGTGTGTAAGATTACTGCTGAAGAAAGTGGAAATTTTGTCTGTGTAAGGTTTTCTAGATTAGACCCCAAGGTTTTTAAAAGCTTCAGTCAATTACTTATTCCTTAAAGCCTGGGGTAATACACCAACATTGTTTAATTGAGTTGAAAAAGGTTATTTACAGTATTTTCCACATAACTGACTTTTTCAGCCAGCTGATTTGCATATAGCACAACACTTCTAATTTGTACTAATGACTAAGAACACCAGAGATTACACATTCAAGAATTAGCAAGTACTGTAAGTGAAAGCATGAAATTCTAAGCAATTAGAGTTGTCTTGTCACAAAAAGGACTGCCTCTGTCCAGGCTTATTATTTATGGTAGTAATTTATAATAACTAGCATTTACTTTGTCATGAAACCTTCATGATGTGGCATTTAATGTCTTCTCTAAGAAAGGTGAGCAGAGCTGGCAGACAGTGAGCTCAGCAGCTTTCCTCATGGATCCATTTGGGTGTTCAGCCTTTGCTCTCCTAGGCTCCTGCCTCATATAAAGTACCTTCTTTAAACACAAGTTCATTTTTTCTGCTACTAAAGCTAATAGTTGCTCTGGAATCTGTAAAGTACTGAAAATATCACAGAGGCAAACAACAACAAAAATGTCATCAATAATCCTAGCACCTGGACATGTCCACTGCTAGCATATGCTCACTGCTAATATTTTCCTACACATATTTATGAAGAAAATGTCAATTATGTAAGGATGTTTGCTTACTAAAATTATATTTCTCATTTGTATTGTGTATTCCCACATAGCCACTGACAAGGACACACCAAATTATACTCATAATTTAATTAGTGCTGTATACTTACAGTACAAGGTTATAATTTATTGCAGTCCAGTTAGTCCTAGAAATCAGCATTTATTTTGTTTCAATGACTTGAAAACAAATTAAAATAATTCAAATATTCAAATATCCACCTTGGGTTATACTGTTAAGACTACCTATTTGTATATTTTCCTCAATAACAGAAAATAAGTCATTTTGTGAATGACATGAATTTAATTCAAATCCAATACTATTCACACATGCTACCTGTGGTAGAATATTATTTTAAGGTGTGTGACATTTGTTTATGCTGCATTTGTTTAACTCTGTGAAGCTGGTTACTGTGCCTGTCTAAAACTCCTGGTGGTCCTAATAAAGAGTTGAATGACCGATAAGAATAAGTCTGTGTATGATTTAAGAGCTGGGTAGCAGGCCCCTGAAAAAGCTAAAAGAGAAAAACCAAAAGCTACCATTGTGTTCCTCATGTGGACAGCAAGAATGTCAAGACAACATGAACAAGCTATAGCTCAATCTATATTTAGCCTTATATTAAAATTTGTACCAGGCCATTGTAATAGCCCTGAGGATAAAGGGGCTTTCAAACAAGCCTTATGGGTCACATTTAACCCATGGGATCCATATGGGTGAAAAGAGAAAACTTGTCATCTTCTGTCTCTCTCTCTCTCTCTCTCTCTCTCTCTCTCTCTCTCTCTCTCTCTCTCTGTGTGTGTGTGTGTGTGTGTGTGTGCGTCACACACACACAACTTAATTTGTTGAGTTTATGCAATAGTGAATTACAGCCCACTTCAATTAATTGGAAACCACTGATTAGAAATTCCTAGAAGATTCCTTCCCTTTCCGCCGACACATCAGCAACTAGGTGAGTGACCCCTGCTCTTACCCAACTCCTGTCCAAAGCGCCATTCACCCAGATCTCCCCAGGCTTGTGCATGCTTGAAGTAGACATGCCTAGGCAGGGAGGAGATCCCTGAATATGGGTACAGGCTACTATTCCTTCCCTTTCTGCTGACTGATCACAATGAGGTGAGTGACCCCCACTCTTACCCAACTCCTGTCCAAATTGCCATTCACCCAGATCTCCCCGGGATTGTACATGCTTGAAGTAGACATGCCCAGGCAGGAAAGAGCTCTCTGAATCTGGGTATAGGCCACCCTTCCTTCCCTTTCCACCGACCGATCACACCAAGGTGAGTGATCCCCACTGCTCTTACCCACTCCCTTCCAAAGCCCTATATACCCTAATCGCCCCGGGTCTGCTCCTGCTTGGGGTAGACCTGCCCAGGCAGTGAGGAACTCCCAGAGCCTGGAAACACCCCACTCTTACTTCATGTCCCGCCCCCACACACCTGACGGCTATGGAGGCCTAACTCCTTCAGAATGAGGAGACTACCAGGAGAGGCAAGACCATCCAGAGCTGTGGACATTGAATCTCTGCCCCCCACACACTACTGGGTCACAAGAGGAGATAGAGAGACCCACCTGCACTCACTGGAAAAAGATATGGGAAGAAGACAGAATAAGAACTCAACAACAAAAAGACCAATATGACACCACCAGAAACTAGGGACTCCACTCCAGCAAGATCTGAAAAGCCCAACACAGTGCAGGAAGAAGAGATGGACCTCAAAAATTATCTCAGCAAGATGATAGAGACCTTTAAAGAGGAAACAAGAAAATCCCTTAAAGAAATAGAAGAAAAAGCAAGCAAAAAATTACACGAAATGGAGGAAAAGACAAACCAAAAAATTCAAGAAATAAACAAATCTCTTAAAGAATCTAAAGAAACCCAAGAAAAAACAACCAAACAAGTGAAGGAAGCTCTTGAAACAGTTCAAAGCATGAAAGCTGAATTAGACACAATAAAGAAAACACAGAATAAGGCGATGCTGGAAATGGAAAGACTGGATAAATGATCAGGAACTAAAGACGTGAGTATAACTAATAGAATCCAAGAGACGGAAGAGAGAATCTCAGCTATTGAAGACTCACTAGAGGATATACATTCATCAACCAAAGAGAACCTCAAGTCCAACAAATCCCTAACACAAAATATCCAGGAAATATGGGACACCGTGAAAAGACCAAACCTAAGAATAATAGGTATAGAAGAAGGTGAAGAAACACTGCTCAAAGGTACAGAAAACATATTCAACAAAATCATAGAAGAAAACTTCCCCAACCTACAGAAGGATATGCCTATGAAAGTACAAGAAGCTTACAGGACACCAAACAGACTGGACCACAAAAAGAAGTCCCCCTGACACATAATAATCAAAACACCAAATCTACAGAATAAAGAGAAAATATTAAGAGCAGCAAAGGAAAAAGGCCAAGTAACATATAAAGGCAAACCAATTAGAATCACACCCGACTTCTCAATGGAAACTCTGAAAGCCAGAAGGTCTTGGATAGATATCCTACAAGCACTAAGGGAGCATGGATGTCAACCCAGACTACTGTACCCAGCAAAACTTTCAATCACTATAGATGGAGAAAACAAGATATTCCATGACAAAAACAGATTTAAACAATACATATCCACAAATCCAGCACTACAGAAGGTTCTGGAAGGAAAACTCCAACCCAACAAACATAACTACACTCACAAAAACATAGGCAATAGATAATCTAACTTTACCAAACAAAAAGAAGTGGGAGGCCGAAATCCACACACAATGACACCACCAACAATAAATCCAAAACAAACAAGAACCAAGGAACAATGGACATTAATATCCCTAAATGTCAATGGCCTTAACTTACCCATAAAAAGATATAGGCTAACAGAATGGATACGAAGACAGAATCCATCCTTCTGCTGTTTACAAGAAACACACCTGAACTTCAAAGACAGGCAATACCTCAGAATAAAAGGATGGGAAAAGATTTTCCAATCAAATGGGCTCAGGAAACAAGCTGGTGTAGCAATCCTAATATCTAACAAATTGGAATTTAAACTAAAATTAATCAAAAGAGATGAAGAAGGGCATTTCATACTCATCACAGGAAAAGTCCATCAAGATGAAGTCTCAATCCTGAACATCTATGCTCCAAATACGAAGGCACCCACATTTGTGAAAGAAACATTACTAAAGCTCAAACCACACATAAAAGCACACACACTTATAGTAGAAGACTTCAACACCCCCCTTATGCCACTAAACAGGACCACCAGACAGAAACTTAACAAAGAAACAAAGGACCTGAAAGAAGTTATGACCCAACTGGGGTTAACGGATATCTATAGAGCATTCCATCCAAATTCAAAGAATATACCTTCTTTTCAGCGCCACATGGCAACTTCTCTAAAATTGACAACATAGTGGGCAACAAAGCAAACCTCCATAGTTACAAAAGAATTGAAATAACCTCCTGTATCTTATCAGATCACCATGCATTAAAGCTAGAATTCAACAGCAATACAAATGGCAGAAAACCTACATACTCTTGGAAAATGAATAACACACAATTGCACTATTCCTGGGTTAAGGAAGAAATAAAAAAAATTAAAGACTTCCTAAAATTTAATGAGAATGCAGACACAGCATACCCAAACTTATGGTACACTCTGAAGGCAGTGCTAAGAGGGAAGTTCATAGCACTAAGTGCCCACATGAAGAAACTGGAGAAAAGTCACATTAGAGAATTGACAGAACAACTGAGAGCATTAGAGCAAAAAGAAGCAAACTCACCAAGGAGGAGTAGACACCAGGAAATAACCAACCTGAGAGCTGAAATCAATAAAGTAGAAACTAGGAAAACATTACAAAGAATCAATGAAACAAAGAGTTGGTTCTTTGAGAAGATCAACAAGATAGACAAACCTCTAGCCAAACTAACCAAAAGGCAGAGAGAGAGCATGCTAATTAACAAAATCAGAAACGAAAAGGGGGATATAACAATGGACACTGAGGAAATCCAGAGAATCTTCAGGTCATACTTTGAAAACCTGTACTCCACAAAATTCGAAAATCTAATGGAAATGGACAGTTTTCTGGATAAATATCACTTACCAAAATTAAACCAAGATCAGATAAACAGTTTAAATCGACCCATAACCCCTAATGAAATAGAAGCAGTCATCAAAAGCCTCCCAACCAAAAAAAGCCCAGGGCCAGATGGCTTCACTGCAGAATTCTACCAGAAATTCAAACAAGAGCTGATACCAGTACTCCTCAAACTGTTCCGCACAATAGAAGCAGATGGGATATTGCCAAACTCTTTCTATGAGGCTACAATCATTTTGATACCCAAGCCACACAAAGATAAGACTAAAAAAGAGAACTACAGACCAATATCCCTCATGAACATCCATGCTAAAATACTCAATAAAATATTGGCAAACCGAATCCAAGAACATATCAGAAAAATCATCCATCATGATCAAGTAGGTTTCATCCCAGGGATGCAAGGATGGTTCAACATATGAAAATCCATCAATGTAACCCACCATATAAACAAACTGAAAAAGAAAAACCACATGATCATCTCACTAGATGCTGAAAAAGCCTTTGACAAAATCCAACATCCCTTCATGATAAAGATCTTGGAGAGAACAGGAATAACAGGAACATATCTAAACATGATAAACGCAATATACACCAAACCAATAGCCAACATCAAAATAAATGGAGAGAAACTCAAAGTGTTTCCTCTAAAATCAGGAACAAGACAAGGCTGTCCACTCTCTCCATATCTCTTCAATATTGTACTTGAAGTTCTGGCTATAGCAATAAGACAAGAAAAGGGGATCAAAGGGATACAAATTGGAAAGGATGAAGTCAAACTTTCACTATTTGCAGACGACATGATAGTCTACATTAGTGACCAGAAAAACTCTACCAGGGAACTCCTACAGCTGATAAACACCTTCAGCAAGGTAGCAGGATACAAAATTAACTCAAAAAAATCAGTAGCCCTACTGTATACAGATGATAAACCCAATGAGAAAGAAATCATGGAAACACCACCTTTCACAATATCCAAAGCAACATAAAATATTTGGGGATAACACTAACCAAAAAAAGTGAAAGACCTGTACCATAAGAACTTTGAGACTTTAAAGAAATAAATTAAAGAAGATACCAGAAAATGGAAAGATCTCCCATGCTCTTGGATAGGTAGAATTAACATAGTAAAAATGGCAATCCTGCCAAAAGCAATCTACAGATTCAATGCAATCCCCATCAAAATCCCAACACAGTTTTTCACAGACATTGAAAGAACAATACTCAACTTTATATGGAAAAATAAAAAGCCCAGGATAGCCAAAACAACTCTTTACAATAAAGGATCTTCTCGAGGCATCACCATCCTCAACTTCAAGCTCCATTATAAAGCCATAGTTCTGAAAACTGCTTGGTATTGGCACAAAAATAGACAGATAGACCAATGGAATCGAATTGAAAACCCTGATATTGACCCACGCACCTACGAATACCTTATTTTTGACAAAGGTGCTAAATCTATACAATGGAAAAAAGATAGCATCTTCAACAAATGGTGCTGGTACAATTGGATTCAGACATGCAGAAAATTGCAGATAGATCCATACCTGTCACCATGCACAAAACTTAAGTGCAAATGGATCAAAGATCTCAGCATAAATCCAGCCACACTGAATCTTCTAGAAGAGAAAGTGGGAATTACCCTTGAACAAATTGGCACAGGAGACCGCTTCCTGAACATTACGCTAGTAGCACAGACATTGAGGTCTGCAATTAATAAATGGGACCTCCTGAAACTGAGAAGCTTCTGCAAGGCAAAGGAAATAGTCAGTAGGACGAAACGACCACCCACAGAATGGGAAAAGATCTTCACCGATTCCACATGTGACAGAGGACTGATTTCCAAAATATATAAGGAGCTCAAGAAGCTAGCCACCAAAACACCAAACAATGAAATTAAAACGTGGGGTGCATAACTACATAGAGAATTCTCAACAGAGGAATCTGAAATGGTTGAAAGACACTTAATAAAGTGCTCAAAATCATTGGCCATCAGAGAAATGCAACTCAAAGCAACTCTGAGATACCACCTCACACCTGTCAGAATGGCTAAAATCAAAAATACCAATGACAATCTATGCTGGAGAGGATGTGGAGAAAAAGGAACACTCTTCCATTGCTGGTGGGAGTGCTTACTTGTAAGACCACTCTGGAAATCAGTATGGTGGTTGCTCAGAAAAATGGGAATCAGTCTACCTCAAGATCCAGCCATTCCTCTCTTGGGTATATACCCAAATAGTGCATGTTCATACAACAAGGACATATGTTCAACCATGTTCATAGCAGCATTGTTTGTAATAGCCAGAACCTGGAAGCAACCTAGATGCCCCTCAACTGAAGAATGGATAGAGAAAATGTGGTACATTTATACAATGGAGTACTACTCAGCAGAAAAAAAGCAATGGAATCTTGAAATTCGCAGGCAAATGGATGGAACTAGAAGAAACCATCCTGAGTGAGGTAACCCAGTCACAAAAAGATAAGCATGGTATGTACTCATTCATATATGAATTTTAGGCATTGAGCAAAGGATCCTCTTCACCAAAGAAACTAGGAAACATGAAGGACTCTAAGGGATTAATGGTCCCCAGGAATGAAAGGGGCATGAACTCCTGAACTAATTGGGAGCATTTGGGTAGGGGGGGAGGGAGCTGCTACAATAAGAGCAAGAGAAGAGGAGTAGAGGAGAGGAAATGGAGGGGCAGAAATATTGAGTTGGGGGAAGAATAGAGGAGAGAGAGCAGGATGAGAGATACCATATCAGAAGGAGCCACTATGGGTCGGAGAAGAGATCCGGAACCAGGGAGATCTCCAGAGACCTACAAGGATGACATGATCTGACAATCCAGGTAATGGTAGAGAGGATACCCTAAAAGCCCTTCCCCTAAATTGAGATTAATGACTTCTCTTTATGCCATCCTAGAGCCCTCATCCAGTGGCTGATGGAAGCAGAGACAGACATCCACAGATATACACTGAGCTGAAATCAGGACTTTAGTTGAAGAGAGGGAGGAATGAAGAGTGAAGAGGTCTGTACCAGATTGGAGAAACCCACAGGAACAACTGGCCTGTACAAGGGAGAGCATATTGACCCCAGATGCTGTCGGGGAGGCCAGTACAAGACTGATCCAGACCCCTGAACATGGAAGTCAATTAGGAGGCCTCTGCACTCCAGGGAGCCTCTGGTGGTGGATTAGTATTTTCCCCTGGTGCAAAAAGGGACTTTGAGAGCCCAACCCACGGTGGGATGAATGGTTACACTCTGGCCCTGGACACATGGGGAAGGGCCCAGGACCAGCACAGGAAGATTTGGTGGACTTTGCTGAGTCCCCGTTGAAGACCCCTACCCTGCCTGGGGAGTGGTGGGTGGATGGGGTGGGGGATGGGCTGGGGGTTGGGGAGGAGGGATGGGGGTTGGGGGAGGGAGAGAGAGAAGGGACTTACATGTGAAGCTAGCTTGTTCCCTAACTAGAATAAAAGAAAGAAAGAAAGAAAGAAAGAAAGAAAGCAAGAAAGAAAGAAATTCCTAGAAAAAAATGTTATTTTAATTGTACTACTCTTATTTCACAGGTAAATTAAGTATAATATTTAATGGGTAGGTCCATTTTATAGTGCTACACAGCAACCAAATCTCTGAGCTTTCCTAGGAGTTTTTATGCTAACTTACACCCTTCCTGAAATAAAGATAAAATTGTGCCTGAAGGAGCCAGATGAAGCACAGTCATTCTCAAATGAAGCTATGACTACCACATAAGAATAATTGCCATTAATTAATGAGTCTAACAGATTTAAGCTGACTATGCATTTGCATGATTCCCCTAAAAACTTCCCAACAGCATCCCCTAAAGTGTACCTAACAATTTCTTACAAGTCCCACAGAAGACCTCCAAAAATTACGGTTGCAATATTTGATCCAGTACTACAAAAGCACATTAACATTTACAACCTTGCTTTAATGGTTCTGGAATTTGCAAGTCTCATGTCTTCTAAAGTAAGTCAATTCTAGAAAACACCTACTATTTACACACATTTAGTTCTCAATAAACATCTGTAATCACACATTCTTGGTGGAAGTTTAAGTGACTGCTAGCTATTTTAGTCACTTGAATTGATGATTTATGTTCCTTTCATCAGAATTCCCTGGAAAGATGCCATCGTCTTTAACAGCCATTGTAAAACTGAAATATTCAGAGTTAGTGAAAGAGAAGCAAAGAGGAGCTTTGTTCCATTTCTTCTAGTTCATAAATTAATCTTCTTGGTGTACAATCTTGTGTTAAGACAAGCTAAATTCCATTTCAGTGCCCAGGGAATAAGGCAATGGGAGGAGCTTATGCAGACCTCTTTCCTAGGAAAAGAAAGCTTAGTCTTTGGCATCCTATCATTTGCCTGGCCTGGCCTGGGCTGGCACCTTCACACAGGCAGTCATGTCTGACCCCACAGAAGCACAGAGATGAAAAAGAAAAGCTTGAGAAAGTTAACTTTGGGATCTGACTCCAAACTTCATCGGTTTCTATTTCAAGCTGAACTGTCTAACATCATTTGTACCCTCCACTGGACTGTCAATAATTTAGTGTATGCACTTGGCCATGAGATTTATCCTTGTCACATTCCAGTAAATACGTCCTAGCACTCAAGTCATTTTACAAAAATGCAAGGTCTTGGAAAGACCTGAAGCCTTTCTTCATCATTTATTAACATGCCAGAGAAGACACTAGGCATGCAGGGAACATCTGTAATATCCTAAGCAAATGCAGCAGGACAAAGCTCTCCAAAGTCCCCTGAAGAGCATTCTGATTCCCTCCATCAAGGAATTACTATGACAGAGAAACAGAGAACCACACATGCAATAATGTTGCCCAACTCAAACTGCATCCCTGGGTCAGCAATGTCTCCAAAGGCATTTTTAATTGAACAAAATGCTTTTAAACTAATGAATTTACATATGGATTTTTGTACTATTTCTTTTGTGGTGGGTCAGTAGTGGGTGTGCCACATAGAGACCAGAGAACAACTTTCGGGGAGCCATTTCTCTCCTTCCACCTTGTGGGTTCTGAGGATGCAACTCAGGTCACCAGACTTTGCAACAAGCCCCCTTACCCACCAAGACATGGAACCCAGTGGCACACAGAACAGTCATGTTTTGCCCGGGGTTATTGGAAAGGTGAGATATAACAGTAAACAAAAGAAATGAAGGTTCCTACTGTTGAGAAGATTATATTCTTGCAGAATACAGAAAAGTGACAATTGACAAAATGAATGAGCAAGCTTAGAATCGTCACAAGACAAAGGACCCATATAAAACCATCCATTATTGCAGGGGGATGTTAAAATCACACAGCCTGTAGACCCCATTGAAAAGCTGATTTCTGGAAACTGATTGAAATGGGATAAAGTGGAGGTTTGAAACAATGTTTCTGAGAAATGGACCAAAGTCCTAGAACAGAATTAAACTTGAAATAATTGCTGGTGTGACTGAAGTGAAGGCCCTGGGTCTACCTCAAGTAAGCTCCATTGCTACATTTTAACCAGAGAAAGGAAACCTGGCTTGCATATCAAAAAGTCTCACTGTAAGGGCACTGTCAGGTCTAGACAGAAAAATAGTGAGAGGAGGCTGAAGGATGAGGAAGAACACAGGAAGTCAATATTATAGCAATTAAGTCAGGAAGTGGTGATAACCTGGGCCAAGCATGGTGGAGATAATTGGTTCAACTCGAGACAGATTGCAAAATGAACAGAGTTTTCTGGTAAACAAAACTTGGAGTCTGGCAGAAAGAACTGGCAGATAACTCCTCTGGTCTGGCCTGGAATTAGGAAGATGGCTTTGCTGTCATGCAAAACAGGAAGGAATGTTTTTAAGAGATGGATTAAGAATTCCATTTATGTGTATCAAATTTCAAATGCTTGTTAGGTGGCGAAATGGAAAAGATTAAATAGTCAAACCATCACCGTACACTGAATGAGAAAGGTCTGATGAATGGTATAAACTTAGGTGTCACCCTCTATTTCTTTCTGTGTCCACTGATGCCACTAGATTGCATAAGATCACAGATGCAGGAGATGTGGTTAGAGAAGCATCCAAAGACTATGCCCTAGGCAAATTGATACTAAGAAGTCTGGGCCATAAGGAGGAGCCAGCAAAAACATCTGAAGAAAAACAAAAAAGCACAGCATCCTCTAAGCCAAGGTGGGGAAGTTGATTAGGAAAGGTTTGCTCAGTGGGTCAAGTGCTGCAGAAATAAGTCACATGAGAACCAAGAATTGCATATCAAAGTCATCACTGATCCAGACAAGGGGAGTTTGGGACAAAGTGTGGATAAAAACTAGAATGGAGGGAGACAAGAGAAATTGAAAACTGGCTTCAGACAATTCTGTTTTACAAAGTTTTGCTGCAAATAGGTCTTAAATAGGGAAAGTGGAGCCAAAGGAAAGATGGAGTTTTGTTGCTTTAATTGTTTTAATTTTGCTTTCAACATGAGAATACTTTTATGTTGGAATGTTCATGGGAAAGGACTTCTAGATATGTATGTGTGTGTGTTATTATCACAGATTATGCCACAGGTAAAGGAGAATTGGAGGAATGGTCTTAATGAAGTGAGAGAGGATAAAATCTGGTAACTCTGGGTACAAATACTCAACTGTGGTCACACCTAGGAAGGGAGAGTGTGAGAGGCACTGAGGTTTTTAAAGTATATACCATGAAAGAACTTAGAGCTTTTTTTCACTGTGCCAACTTTCTCTATGAAAAGGCTTGCAGAGGAAGGTGTTGATTGGGGAGGAAGCAAGAGGAAGTCGTTATCAAACAGAATTGAAAAGTCATCGATGTTCATGAGGATAGTGAAACACTGGAAACTCAACTGAGGTTTGAAAGTCATGGAAAGATAATTCAGCATAAGGATGTCTTTCCTACAGATACATGGGTATTGCCTGGAGAGGCTGGAGTTGGATTTAATTAAAGTTATAATGAAGACAATAGAGTATGATGAAAAGACAAGGCAAAGGGCATTTACATGAACATGAGAACTCAGACACAAGGATGGTGGCTGTGGAATATCACTTGACTACTTCTTTATTCTGAAGATACTCAAGATAACATGAGTGGCATTTCTGAATAGTTACTGTGAATTCTGTATTTCAGGGCTTAGACCAAAACAGGCAAAGCTTTGACAAACCTAGCTGAGCATGCAGATGGATTTTTTTAAGTGTCTGCTTCTTTATTGTTGTGTAACTTTGAATCACATTATCTCACTGTTCCCTTTTCCATCAGCTACAGTTTAGTAGTAACACTTTCCAAGTGGGGTTCAGGAAAGCTATAGAGAGCACACACCAAGTCTTTAAAGTCTTCAAGAAAAAAATCATAGGCATCATAGTTGTCATTATGGTTTGTTTGTTTGTTTGTTTGTGGATACAGCATGCTGTCTGCAGCCCAGCTGATTTCTGGTTCCCAGTCAGTCCTCCCATTGCTGGGACTAAAGGTGTGCTCCACCATGTCCTACTCTAAAATGCTTCTATATTCACCTTCTTCGTAAAGATGTGTTCACACAGTTTATATCAAAATATGTTTTCTTGTTATTTGTATAAATATTTATATTGACACCAATTGCTTTCCTTGACATTTCTTTCATTTTGTGAATTTAACATCTTTCTGAAGTTGAGATGCCAAAAATTGAATACAGAACTTGGAACAAATAGTCTGGTCTCCTTGCAGACTAACTATATTTTGTTAAAGCCAAAGAAAGAAAATTAGGATTTTTGTGTCTTTACTCACCTGATACTCAATTTAATTATCAAAACAATGCTATAAGTACACTATGTTGCTGGCCTCATTTTATGATGATAAAACTGAGGTCAAAGACACTATAAAATTTTCCTAGATAAATAGGTTGTAACTTGGACCTAGTACAGAATTCTAGATAGCACTTACATGTCATTCATTTTCAAGAGACCTCTAGCTACATTAAATGAATTGGAGACAGTATGGTACTATTCTATAAGGAATGGTTCCAAAATGTAAACATTGAGAATTCTGAAGGAGTTTCAATATACCACCTGGGAAGCTTAAGCTGTTTCTGTCCCCCAAGCTTTTGATTTTTATATTGCTTTCCTAACCTCACCTGTACCACACTGAGGAACAGCCACCTATTGGTGTGGGTTGGGGGTGGTATTATAGTCCAAAAATAAAAGCTTTTGACAGGTCTCTAGCTCAGGCTTTATAGGTCTCTACCTCCTGCCTTATCCCCTTGAGCGGTGGAATGACAAGTGTAGAGCATCATGCCTGGCCAGACAGAGGTATTCACAAAAATAAATCTAAAAAACAGCTCTTATTGCCAGTGTAGAAAACTGTCCTGCTACTTGTGCATGGGGCTTCACTCAAGAAAGTGAACCCAAAAGTTTGAGAAAAGTTTTCCTCACTATGCTTGGCAGCAAGTCTCAGAGAACTCAATAGAAGAGGGTTCCAATCTCAATAGAGAGAAAGTAAAAAGACATGAGCTCAATTTTCTAGAGTGACTTGCAACATTTCCTGAACTGAATTCCATTTGGCCTTTGATGTCATTGTTTCTAAAGGAATCTTGTGTCCTTTCATATATGGGCTCATAGATGTGGGAAAACTAGTATAAAAGAGGAAGAAAAAGATGTCACATTGAGGGTCATTGAATTTGTGACATAGTTACAGCAAAATTATAAAATGCTCTTAGTTCCTGCAAAGCTAGCTAAAAGAACTACGTTAGTGATTGATAGAGTAGCTAGTTAGCCAGGTATATACCTCACAGTAATCTACAACCATTTCAGAAGTACATGTAATTATTGAAAACCTTCTGGTTTTCCTAAAGCAATGTGCTTCACTAGCAACAACAATGATAAAACATCCATTTCTAAACATTTTCCCCTAGAAATGACATCACTGTAAACCGCATTAAGATAGACTCTATTTGAGGGTAGAAAATGTGGGCAAAGAAGGTAACTGTCCAGACCCACGGGACTTCAACCTGGGGCAAGAGAGTCAGGGATAGGGAATGGGGACAAGAGATACAGAAAGAACGACCACAAGACAGGATTCTGATCAAGTGGCAAACTTTACTTGTCTCAGGCTAGCTTATATAGACAGTATATGGGGAGGGGCAGAATGGGTCGTTTGTGCACCAGGTGTTAGTATAGGCAGGATATTAGGAAGCCACAAAGAGGATGTTTGGCAGGGTAAAGAGTTCATGAGTAAGAGGTCCAGGAAGGGGTTGCCTAGGTGACTGAGCCTGTGAGTGGAGGACTGGGTCGAGTTGTTTCTTTTCTTGAGCTGAGGTTCTAAGGATCTGCTATGTAAAGGTTAACTATGTGGCCTGCCAAGCATGGCCTAGGATCTCATGCCAAGCCCTGAGATTTGGCTCCCAACAGGTAACTACGGCTGTTTTTCGGTGCCTTTAGTTTGGTATTCTAGGGTAACAGAATAGTAAAATGATTTGAATTACATCAAGTGACTCAGCTTTATTCATTCTATGAAGCTAAAATATTCTTAAGAAGAAAGGTAATTCATAAAAACCACAATTTTACTATAGCTCCATCTACACCAACAAATATCTTTCATTCATGACAGAGCTGCTTTAGGAAAGACTCCCCACAGTTCAGTATAAGGAGGCATCAAAGGCGCATTTAAAGCCCTCTGTGGCTTAATTGACCCTCTATGGAGATTGACTTCTGCATTCCACCACCCAGATACACTGTACCCTCTCCACAACCAACCTGAAGACCAACTATGTGGACAAACTCCCACTGTGCATCGTCACCTCCACTGAATACACCAGCCTGGAAGGAGAGAACCAGATCTAAGTCTAACATAGCATTGTTATTATCAGACTTGGGGGAAACTTCTGGTGCAAAGCAAATGCTTTTAGCTCAAAGCCCTACTTTCTCCTTTGTATCAGTTACAAGGGCATTTCAGGACACTATTCTAGCCAGAGAAGTATCTACCAAGAATTAAATCAGCACAGGAGAGCAGGAAGCCTGGATATTCCTCCTTGCCTTATGGCTTTGTTGGAGAAGATGTGTCACTGGATGTGAGCTAAGGTTTCAAAAACTTGTGACATTCCTAGTCTCTCTCTCTCTCTCTCTCTCTCTCTCTCTCTCTCTCTCTCTCTCTCTCTTCCCTTGTTGTTTGTGGATCAATTTAAACTCTCATCTACTGGTCTAGTACCATGTCTGCCTGCATGCTGCCATGCTCCCAGCCATGTCAGTCATAAACTCACCCTCTGAAACTATAAGCCACAATAAACTCTTCCTTCTATTAAAGAGAAAGTATATCCCTACTGAGGTTGGAAATAATGTATAAATGTACTCCCTGTCACTAAAGAGGAAGATGCTAATTTCTTTTCGATTCTCAGAAGGTGAGATGTCTCTTGTTCTTGGGGACAAGGTTAACTTAAGAACACCAAATATAGTTTTCTGGGCTGAAACTCTAAGCTCATATCAGGTCTAGCCTCAGAATCAGTTCAAAGGCTCTACTAAAGCCACTATGAGGCAGGAGTCAATTAGGTATCCCTTTTCCTGTAGCAGTATGAACCTAGAGTGGATGGTTCAGTCTGGAGGCAGGAGTGCAACTGGACACCTGAGAACTAATGAGTTCTGGAACTGAGGTGGCCATGCTGCCTCTGTATTCTAGACAGTCATGTTGGAGGTTCCCTGTGGTGCTTATTTGGCTGGTGTAAGATACAGAGTGCAATTGCTTTCTACCATGGTGAAAACATGCCAGAAAGTTGTCTTGTATCACTGTGGGAGAGACCTAAATAATTCAAAAGGTTTTTTTATAGCTAGATAGTAACTCACATAAAAAGTAGAAACATTCTACTGAAGGCTGGAAAAAGCAGAATATGGTACCTCCAAGAGTTTGTACAACTGAGTCTGAATAACCTACTGAAGGGAAAAGTAGGACAGAGCTGACATTACAGTAAGTAGAGAAAGAAGGAAAGGAACATTCGAGGACTGAGTTATTAGGTGAGAGATGAATAGTTAGTTCCAGGTCTCAAAGAAAAGAAAAAGAATTTCCCTATTGTTCAATGACGAGTGTACCATGAGAATGTGTCATGTGGAACCTGAATAACACCAACCAATCTGAGATCAGATTATGGCAAAGAAATTTTCCAAATCAAACAAGCAACTGGCACAGGCTAGCACATCTCTAAAGCTTATCTTTCCTAACTTCTCAAAAGAAAATACTAATAGGTTGACAAGGAGATGTGCATCCAGAGAACCAGGCTGTGCAAAATGACCGGCACTGCATGTCCACTTGTTCCACAGTACTTTATGGCTTTCTTGTAACCCACTGGTCTGAGGGCAGCAAACTCAAGGCATTTTATGGATAGATAATGGCTTTCAGTGTTTCTCAAATTGGCTTAAAGCCCATACTGTGTAAATTGCTTAAAAGCCCATATGTAATTCTGAACCTCTTGCAGGCTTCGAGGCTGTGTGCCCATAATAATTACACCAACTGGATAATTAACTTCTGACATAAAAAGGAATGAAGGTGAGAGAAGAAAATGCAGACCTTATCAACTTTTACTTAAAGTTGAGCCACAAATTAACTAAAACCCGAGGGCATTAGTTTGAGGGGAAGAAAGTCACTGCAGCCTTTCTCTCTCTGTTTCCCTGTAAGGATGGGAAGAAATCACGCCACATCCAATCGATTGTTCTCTTCTGAAATTTCCTGGTTTACATTCCTATTCATTTTAAAGTTTGTTAGGGCAATCTTGCTTCATCCATTTAAGATTCCTAAGAGGAAACACAAGCCCAAGGCACTCAAGAACATAATATCAACATTGTCACAGGAAGATAATTAACTGTAGTCTACATTAGCTAGAAAATCTTAAATTGAACCCCCTACATAAAGCACAGTGTTGAAGGGCAGGGCTTCCATGAAAAATGAGTTGGAAAAGTCAGGGAAAACAACAATACTGTGTCCATCTTCGTAAGCTCAGGGGTCCAGGAACTGGGAAGGTGATAAAGAGAAACCCATAAGTGAACCAACCTCAGCTGTTCAGGATCTCAATGTACACTTCTGTGGTAAGACACCAGCAGATGCTTAGATACTGACCTCTCTAGAGCTAATGGGCAAGGCTCTGGCAAGAAACTTCCGAAAAATGGTGCTGTTTATTTGCATAACCAGGCTTCAAAGCATTTGGGGCAGGCAAGGGCAGCTTGTAATAAGCCTTTTCAATAACCCAAGGAAAGGAGAAACTTCAGAGACATAACAGATTCAAAAACAGGTGAAGAGAATCCCTGAAAGCTGGAAAAAGCATAAGATAAATCACTTGGCATTGTTAAGGAGCCCAAAGGATAAATAGAAGTTGTAACAGAAGATAAGAACACTGTGAAAAAAATTCTAGTTGAGACTTGTCTAGGTTTTGTTTTATATTGCTTTGCTTATGGGTCTGTGTATATGCTGTGAGTATGTACACATGTCTGTGTTCCCATGTGCATGGGTTCACATATATGTTCGGATGCATGTGCATGTGTGTGCATGTGGAGATTGATGTTCAAAGTCTTCCTCGGTTGCTTTTGTTCTAGTTATTAAGGTAAGTTTTACAGGTTGGACTCAGAGCTCTCCACTGGAGCTTGACTGTCTAAGCACCTTACTCTAGGAATCCCCTCCCTATCTCCAACTCCTGAGTTCTGCATGCCAGACCACACACAGGCTACCCTGGCTACCAGAATTGACTCAGGTACTGGCTCACCCACCCAGACCTCAGTTAAGTCTTAAAAACCTAAATGAACTTCTGAAAACATACGTTGTTAATATTAAAAATTCAAATTGATTATTTTAGTGAGGGCAATGAAATACATCAACTATATTTTGTCATAAGTAAAATTAGCAATGTAGAAACCATAACAAGATCCAAGTATAACAGTATTGAAAGAGATAAAATGCCTCTAATTGAATGTAAGAAAGGTTACAAGAGCACTATAAGGGATACATTAAAACATTCTCATGAGACAGAAAAGAAGATATGGTCAGTTGGACAGATGCACAATGCTTTGATGGCTAAGAATGCAATGCTGTAATCTTAAGTCTCTATGAAGTGACTTACAGAAAAAACAATTCAAATTTATCAAGCTTTTTCATTAAATGAAGTAATTGTGACGTTTGTATAAATAACAATAGAATAGAATAATCAGGGAAAACACTGAATGAAAGGGGTCAAAGGGGGACTGTTAATTCAAGCTACTAAAATATTTTAATAAATATC
Source organism: Cricetulus griseus (assembly GCF_003668045.3). Taxonomy (NCBI): domain Eukaryota; kingdom Metazoa; phylum Chordata; class Mammalia; order Rodentia; family Cricetidae; genus Cricetulus; species Cricetulus griseus. The sequence continues at coordinate 186,586,559 of NW_023276806.1, forward strand.
AATGAACAAATCAGTGTGGTAGAGGTACTTTAATAGATGAGGAATACAAGGAAAACCCAGAACTAAACCCAAATACCATGATCATTCACTTAATGAAAACAATTTCAACCAAAGACTAAAAGAAGCTAATCAATTCAGTTGTTATCTGAAAATAAAAGTTAAAACTGTAACACCCACGTAACAACTGAGAAGAAAGATTTTAATAATCTTAAGTGTAATAATAAAACTCACAGGAAACACTAAAGAATTCCATTGTAAGATCTTTTTTTTTTTTAGTCTGTGACTTGAAATGTGGTCTCCCTACGAGAGGACATAAATTTAATTGCAAAATCTTTTCAAACATATTTTGGTAATAACAATTATAAGCAAGCCCAAAAGCAACTGAAAAATCCAGAAAGCAATTTTTATGTCATATCAGAGACAAATAATTCACCTATGAACTGTTAGAAAATGATGAGGAAATGAACGTCTCCATATGATAAAGACAATGAGCAGAGTTCACATAACACTTGTGGAAAAGGAATCTGCTGGCTTCAAGTAATGAACAGTTGAGGAAGAATCACACAGAGAACTTTCCACTCATCAGATCAGCAAAATATTGAAGCCACCTGGGTGGCTTAGAGTGAGGAAAACAGACAAGCTGTGAGCTCTTAAATAAAGTGGAATAGTTCCTCAAGAAGACAGTATGGGAAACAACATCCTCTTTGACTCAGGAAATGTACGACTGCACATTTGAAATGTCTCCCATGTCACTCATGTGGAATAGCAAGAGTTGGGAGGCAACCTCAATGTACACCAATAAGGACTAGCTAAATAAATTGTGGCAGGTGTTGCCACAGAAGAGTATACAGCTGAAAAAATAAATAAGAGAATTTTTCAAGTCATATTATTAAGTAAAATAAACCAAGGTAGGGGAAGAATAAATGTTATTATTTTCAACTATAAAGGGAATAGAAAGATTAAAAATCTAGTGAAATGTTTTATTTTTATTTGTAGCTCTACAAATACAAAGAAACTGTGGAATCAGAGACTTTTTAAAAACTGGTTAACTTTGGGTGTTGGATATCAAGGATGTAAGAGACATTTCATTCCATAGTACTAATACTTTCAGATTTTTGAACTGTGTGAACTGTATGAATATTAAAATATTCAAAAGTTAAAACTTAAAAATTTTAAAAAATGTTAAATTCAATAACAAAAATGTAAGTTCAAATACTACTTCCAGTACTTGTCAAAGTAAGATTTACTGCAAATAGCCAAACCCTCAGTTTGCTAATGGCCTAGAAGGAAAGATCAAACTTAGATACAAGCAGTAACAGAAACTAATGCATTCTTTCTTAGGAACAACTCTGGCAAGATTTTAAATGATTACACCTTCTGACTCATTAATTAGAGTTTGAGAAACATCCTAAGGAAAAATTATGCATATTAGTTAATAATTATGTTCAATGTAACACAGGCTAGAATAAAAATTGGAAAATCTACAGCTCACTGATAACTCCATAGGCAACATGTTGAAAATGAAAACACTTAAAATGGAATTATAAGAGAAATATAATTATATAGCAATACTTAATAAGTTTGGGTGGGAGCATTTATATTATCCCCCTACTCTTCTGTATTTTTTCACTTCATTGTTTAGTCTATCCCCTAAAATTATCTTTGTAAATGAACAACATGTATGTAAAACATGCATATATGCATTTAATTTTAAAGTTGGTCTAGAATGACAAAAACTACTCTTGTGTTTGACACATTTTGTAGCACTGTGTGAATGTCTTTTAAATAGCAAATAAAATATCTAAGCATTTTAGTACTAAACTAACATGAAGATAAACTAAAAACGCAAAATTTATCCCCAGGCAAATGGGGGCAATAGGGAAAATTTTCTACTGAGTAGGGTAACTTAGACCCAGAAAGACAAATATGGTATGTTCACTCACCTACATGCATGTTAACTTCAAATGTTTGTTTTCTGTGTGTAACTTAGAGCACAAGTAGAAGCTAGAAAGGGACCTTTGGGGAAGGGACACATTACAAGAGAGGGAGGATAGGAGAGTGTAAGGTAAAAGGTAGAATACTGGGGATAGAAAGGCATGAGCAGTAGCTAGGACTTCAAGTACAATATTGAAGAGATATGGAGAGTGGACAACCTTGTCTTGTTCCTGATTTTAGAGGAATCACGTTGTGTTTCTCTCCATTTAGTCTATGGCCTTCAGAAGCAGATACCCACAAGTACACACTAAACTGAACTGGAATCCAGTTGCAGAGAAGAAGTGATCAGCAAAGGGGTAAAGACCAGGCTGGTGAAACCCACAGAAACAGCTGACCTGAACAAGGGGGAGCTCTTGGTCCCCAGACTGATAGCTGGGAACCCAGCATGGGACTGATCCAGACTCCATGAACGTAGGTGTATGTGAGGAGACCTCAAAACTCTGTGGGGCCTCTTGTAGTAGTTCAGTACTTATCCCTAGCATAGGAATGGACTTTGGGAGCCCATTCCACATAGAGGGATCCTCCTTGAGCCTAGACACATGGGGGAGGGCCTTGGCCCTATCCCAACGCATATGACAGACTCCAAAGACCCCCTATAGAAGGCCTCATCCTCCCTGGGGAGCAGAAAGTGTATGGGATAGGTAGGGTGTTAGTGTTGGGGGGCAGGAGAGGAGGGGATGGAGAGGAAACTGGGATTGACATGTAAAACAATATTGTTCTAATTTAAATTTTAAAATGGAGAAAAAATAAATGACAAATGTAAAAAAAAAATGAAGAAGAAAGGCATGAGCAGGGAGAGGGGTGGGAGTGTGGTAGGAAACCAGAGGCTAGAGGAGAGGACTATCTCAAATGAAGGGTGTGTGAAAGCCCACATGAAAGCCTACTTTCTCACAACCCAACTAAAAACATAATTGGAGATATAATAGAAAAATATAATATGAAGGAAGATGGGAATATGTTGAAGAGTAAAGTATTAATAGGGATGTCCTGGGATGGGTGCTAGAGTAGAAGAAGCAGTAGTGGGTGGGTTAGTCAAAGCTGAGGATGTCTGGAAAAGCCTTGCAGAAACCAACTATAATAAACTAATTCAAAATATAACATTTAAATATGAGTTAAAAACAGAACTACCCTGTATGGGTGGACAGTTCATTTCTCAGACAACATGGGTTACTAAATGACAATCATGGCACAAGGCAGGAGACACCTTGCTTACAGTTACTGATCAGGAGGGCTCCAGGGGTCTCCAAAACAACAGAGGCTATTGACATTGTCCTTGCTTACTCACTGTAATTACTAAGTGAGATCCTACTGATGAAGACACCACAGAGAGAATTCAATCTCAAAATAACTGGGAAATTTTGTCCCTGCTGACTAGTTTACATGGTGCCTGGAGGATTTATGAAAGCTTGTGGGAGAAAAAAGACAGCAGTAATCTTATACAGCTACAATACTGACCCAAGAGGCATGCCTGTAATAAGGGAGCTTAGTGCTTTCTGATTTTATCTGAGACCTCATCTACAATAGTGAATTTCATGCCTAGATTTATAATCCTGGCCAAAAGCCGGTGACCAAGGAAGTCATGGGCCATAGAGTAGAATTTGCTATTGTTATTTGGCTAAATGGTGAAGCTATCAAGGTGCCTTCTAAATATTTTTGTTTATATCCATAAAAATGGGCTGCTTTCTACCTTGGCAGGAGAATCTTTTACAGTGGGCAATAGTAAATTCTGAGATGTATAATTGCTCAAAGTGTTGAGAATAAAAGGTTGTTCATCCCTAAACAGGACATCCCTACTACACCCTCTTCTCCACCAACATTCAGGGGGCATTGAGGAAGATCACTGTGAAATGCTGTCTTCCAGGTATGTCATGGTCATCATACTCGTGAACTCACAAACAGCCATGAATAGATGCATAATACCAAAACAAGATCAAGCCTATCCACATTTGATATAAATAGGGGTATATTCTCTAAGACCCACTCCTTACTAAAGAGTTATTGGCAGTTGGTAGCTGAGGAGAGGTGAAGAATTATGCTTTTTGAGGGGATTCCCATTGGTAGGTTTCCCATGTTCCAACAGATGACCCCATACCTATGCACATATAGGAAACACTGGTAAGACCTAGTGAGGTATAACAGAAAGAAAAAGGCAACCAGCAACTCAGGGGCTGTGGCAGACATGTTGGGGAGGATTTAAGGAGAGTTAGAGGGGATAATGGATGATGGGTGTGAACAAATTTCATTTTATATATGTATGAGAGTCTCAGAAATAAATAGAAATTATAAATTTAAAACCTTTTAAATTACAAAAGACAATTATAGATGACCTGAGACCACAGATTCTAAACACAGAATTTCTATGAATTCTAAGGTTCAATTTTAGGTCTAAGAGAATGATTAGACAAATATATTTAAGGCTTATATGAAGCCTTAATCTAATGGTCTAAAGTAGTGAGCAACACTTCTTTAAGTTTGGAAAAGCCACCCACCTCCAGTCCTTGAGGACCTTGCAGGTTTCATGGTCCTGACAATGATTTTAATCATACCTCAAATGCTGGTGTCCTGGGACTCTGAATTTATAAAATCCCCTGGTTATTCTCTCTCTCTCTCTCTCTCTCTCTCTCTCTCTCTCTCTCTCTCTCTCTCTCTCTCTCTCTCTCTCTCTCACACACACACACACACACACACACACACACACACACACACAAATTAATAGATTTACTTTAAGTATATGGATGCTTGACCTGTGTGTATTGATGTGTGCATTTGCATTTCTGGTGCCTATGAATGTCAGAAGAGGGCATCAGATTCCCTGACAACTAGACATTTAGGTGGTTGTGAGCCACCATGTGGATGCTGGAAACAGAACCTAAAAAGAAGTCAGTGCTTTTAACAATTGACTTATCCCTCTAAACCTTCAACAAGGTTTCAAAAATACTGGTATAGATGCATGATTTATTTTCCTTTCTCAAGACACAGCCAAAAGGATTCAAGTAAACTATAAGGAAAGATGAGATGCCAAAAGAGTTTCCAAAAGCTATAAAATCTGGAATAAAATAAAATCTGAGCATTCTGGAAATTCTCAAAGGATTAAAAAAATTCCTCTTGTCTTATAGCAGAAGAATAGACTACTGAATTTACAAGAGAATTCAGCATTCATAGCCCCAAGATTTTAAACAAAATTAAAAACCCAAAGATCAAAGAGGATCAGGAACTGAATGGGATTTTAGGCAAGTTGATAATACTATAATAGAATAGGTAGAGACAGGGAATTCTGTTGCAACTTGGAAGCTGTGCAGTGAGTTGCAAAAAAAAAAAAAGTAGGACTAAAAAAGTACACAAGAGCCATTGTGGCATCTTAGCCTTCTTCAGAGAGCCAGTGCCCAGTGGGCAAGCAGAGCAGCTGCTTTCATTTTTTCCCCTGCGCAGCCTACCCTGGCTTGGTGTGGCTCCCCATTGTTCCCTAGATGTTACATCTGGCTCTGGGCAAGAACAGAATACACAGGTGAATCTAAAACACACATGTTCACACACAGCCAGCACTTTACTGTGAGCAAAAGTTTATTCAAATAAATTTAAATGGCCTGAAGTCAGGATAAAAATGTTAATTTTTCATGAATCTCAAAGCCAATATTTTTTGCAACACAGATGGTGACTATGTTACCACATTATCAATTTTAAGAAACCCCTTTGCCCATTTATAAACTTCTCAGCAGTTTTGTGCTTCCATGAGCACAATATATACAACACACACACACACACACACACACACACACACACACACACCTGGAGCTTATTTTTTGTCAAAGAAAATCAATACCAGTGTGCCGAAATAAGCAATTCCATATACCTGCCAATCCAATTGTTCATCATTTCAGAGACTGTAGACACAAGTAAATTGTACCATAAAGGAGAGAATGTTGTGCTTAGAAGTCCCGAGTTTCAATTTAAGTCCCAATTCACTACTTCATGTGTGTGTGTGAGTGTGCACGAGCATGCATGTGTTTGTGTGTGCATACTTGCATGCTTTCATATGTATTCAATATAAGGGAGGCCTGGCTTGTGAACTCTCGGAGGGAAGTTTAAGAGTATCAAGTGCATTTGAAAACATGCCTCCATTATCTACATTTCTCCCAGAATTATCTTACAAATTACTGCAGTAATCCATTAAGTTCTGAGCCTTAAGTGATTCAAGCCTCCAAAATCCTCTACTTTACTCCCAGAAAACAGTCCAAGGCATAAGAGGCACACGGTCAGGGCCATCAGAGCAATGCCTACTCTCTGGTGCCTAGTCACTGACAAATTACACCCCTTATGTCCAAGGATGGTTGTTTCTGAAATGTTTTATGCAGCATTTCAAAAAATCCCACCCGTACCAGCAGCCACTCCAACACATATCATCCCTTTAGTTTTCCCTTCTTCCCTGTCTTAGCCTCCATCTCTCCCTATTAAATAAACTATCTAAGATCACTTCTAAGTAAACTGACTCTTTGGATTTGTTTCCATTTTAATTGGTGATATTTGTTAAACACAGTGTTGGGTTTCATAAAGACAATTTCTTTCAAATATATTATGTAATTGGACTACATTCACTATAGTCCTATCCATCTCTGCTTTCAGAGAAACCCAAGTCCAGATATACCCCAAAGTATGTGCTTAGATAAAAATTATCCTTCAAAAGACTCATGAAGAAAATGAAAAAAAAATAATCCATGGACTGATGAAATTTTTTCAAGACTTGTTTCTATTTAGGATTTTATATTTGGGATTTTTTTTAACTCACATATGATCAAGATACACTGCGTACCAGTATACCATTTTCAAAGAATAGATAAAAATTAAAATTAAAAATGCATTGACACTAGTCATTTCTCCTGAAACGATACACATAAATTAGTAACCAACATGTGAATGACCTCAGTCACCGGGGAAGGCTTCCATAAATTACTGCTAAGGTTGTAAAATGATGCAACCAATTTATAAAACAGCCTGGCAGTTCCTTAAAGTTCAAAAACAGTCTCCACAGGAACAAAAGCACAACGGAACGGAAAGAACAAGCTCTGCATTCTGCAGTGCAGAGGTATAACTACAGTTCAGAATAATGTACTGCATATTTTATGAAGATCTAGAAGAAACTCTAAGGCTCCAAATATAAAGACAGGAGGAGAAGGAAATATTAACCACCCTAATTTGATCAGTGTGTGCTATAGAAAATGTGCCAAAATAGCACTCTGACCTCTATTAACAAGTAACATTTCACACGCTAATTTTAAAGATTGAAAAACTAAAGAAAAATCCAGGTACTGTATTGTTTAAAGTTAAACTCCCAGACACATATACCCAGGAGATAGAAGAACCTGTCCATGTAAAAAACTTGCCCGTGGTAGTGGTAGAGAATTAGCCGCAACACCCAAAACCAAAACAAGTCCAAATGCCCATCAGCCAAGGAATGCCTGTGATGAGGCACATTCACACATGAGATGTTCATTCATTGCTAAAAGGAAATATAGCAGTGTGCTCACATAAGCAAACCTTGAAATTGAAATTTATGCTAGGTGAAAGAGGCTATGTACAAGGGACCACAAAGTGTTTAAGTATGTGAAATAGTCATTATCTCTCGGCTGGAAAGATAGCTAGTATGTTACAGTACTTGCCTGCAAGTGGCCTGAGTTCATTCCCTGGAACTCATAGTTTTAAAAAGTCCGAATGGGTAATAGTCAAGATTTTCTAGAGTAACAGGACTTCACACACACACACACACACACACACACACACACACACACCCCACAGGATTTATTACAATGATTTACATGGTGTGATTCCCCCTGATTCAACAATGGCTGGGGGTGAACAAACAGTCCAAGAATCTAGCAGTTACTCAGTTCCAGAAAGTGATGTCTCAGCCAGTTTTCGGTATATACTGGAATCCCAATGAAAGGTGCTCTCTAAAGCCAGACAAGGAATGGGCTTGACAGCAAGGCAAGGGTAAACAGGCAAAGAACAAAAGCTTCCTTCTTCCAAGTACAGCAGAAGGTGTGACCAGGATTAAAGGTGTATCTTCCTGCCTCAGATCTAGAATAGAGGCATCTGTCTTCCTACCTCAAAGAACCAAATTAGAAGAGGACTCTCACAGGTGTGGCCTCCACTTTTGGATTTTAGGTGTAGTCAAGTTGACAACCAAGAATAGCCATCACAATATAGTTTAAACTTGTAATCCCAGCGATGGGAGCCAGAGATAGGCAGATTCCTGGGGATCACTAGCCAGCCAGTCTATCCTACCTGAAGAGTCCCAGGCCAGTGGAAGACCCTGTCTCAAAGAAATAAACAACTCCTGGAGAATGGCATCAATTGTTGTCCTCTGATCTCCACACAAGCACATACATTCACAGAGGGAGGGATATTTTATAATAAACAATTCTATACAGAGAATTATGATGGCCTAGCACCGGTGGGTATGGATGAATTAATAGCCACAGGTAAGGGGCACATACCTCTTTCTTCTAGGCATAATTAAAGTATTCACAACTTGGTCTGTAATAGCATAAAGCATGACTTTGTAAATGTAGTGAAAGTCCTTGAAGTGTGGACTTAAAATTCAAGAATTATATTTATTGTGTGTTAACTTCATCCAAATGAAGCTATCTAAAATAAAATTATAACATCTAACCTAAAACAACCTATAAATCATAAGGCATCCACAGATTCCCCATTTTCCAATTTCTTCACTCTCAGGGAAGTTTTTCAGCATCTACTCAAAAGGAAGCTGAGAGCAGAGCAAGTTTCTGTCACATTGCCCATCTCTACCTGGTGACTTTCTCTTAATCTCCTGCTATTTCTTTTATCTCTTTTATAGGGCAGCTGACCTTGGGTCACAAAGTCATTGCAATCCTAGACTTTCCTGTCTAATAATGAAATTAAAGGATAGTGTATCTTTCCACTCAGTCTCCTCTATGCCTACTGAATATGACCACTTTTTCCTTCAAACTCCCATAATTAAATTAACCTTCACATTCCCACTCCAACCCCGAGTTTCACACAGGCTTACATCATAATGAAGATACTGTTGCTGAGAACTGAAGTGAGCCATGAAGTAGGCACACACATAAATTCCAAACCAAGAAATAAGAATCTGTTGAGTATGTCCATTGAGTCACCAGCAGAAACACACAAAAGACAGAAGAGCTGATGGAAAACTCACTCACTTATAGTGTCAGGGTGCAAGTATTGAATTCCTTAGAGCTACTTCATGTCCCTTTGTTCAGAAAAAAAAAATAATGCAAATGCCTTCCTGAAAAATGATTTTATTATGTTCGCCAATATGAACAGAAGATTCTGATACTCTAGCCAAGATCTATTGATAATCATTCTCATTTTTGCCCTGTTTTTTTCTTTTTTTCTTCAAACTAAAAACAAGCTAGTTTTACATGCCAATCCCAGTTCCCTCTCCCACCCATCCTACTCTACCCCCCACCTACCCCTACCCCATTCCCTCTCTGCTCCCCAAGGAGAGTGAGGCCTTCCTTGGGGGATCTTTAAAGTCTATCATATCATTTGGAGCAGGGCATAGGCCCTCTCCCATGTGTCTGCGTTACGAGAGTATCTATCCATGTGGAATGGGCTTCCAAAGTCTATTTGTATATTAGGGATAAATACTGATCCAGAGGCCCCATAGATTAACCAGATCTCCACACTGACATCCTCCTTCAGGGGGTCTGGATCAGTCCTATGCTGGTTACCCAGCTGTCAGTCTGGGGTCCAGGAGCTCCCCGTTGTTCAGGACAGCTGTTTCTGTGGGAATTTCCAACCTGGTCTTGACCCCTTTGCTCATCACTCCTCCCTCTTGGAAACAGCATCCTAGTTCAGTTCAGTTCAGTGTTTAGTTGTGTGTGTGTGCTTCTACTTCCATCAGCTACTAGATAAAGGCTATAGGATGGCATATAAGTTAGTCATCAATCTCATTATCAGGGCAGGGCATTTAAGGTAGCCTCACCACTGTTGCTTAGATTGTTAGTTGGTGTCATCCTTGTAGATCTCTGGACATTTCCCTAGTGCCCGATTTCTCTGTAAACCTATAATGGCTCCCTTTATTATGATATCTCTTTTCTTGCTCTCCTTTATTCTTCCCCTGACTCGATTTTCCTGCTCCCTCATGCCCTCCTCATCCCTCTTCTTCTCCCCTTCTCATTCTCCTAGCTCCCTCTCCCCTACCCCCATGCTCACAACTTGCTCAGGAGATCTTGTCCCTTTCCCCTTCTCCAGAGGACTATGTATGTCACTTTTAGGGTCCTCCTTGTTTGCTAGTTTCCCTGACTCTGTGGATTGTAGGCTGGTAGTCCTTTGCTCTATGTCTAAAACCCATATATAAATGAGTACATACCATGTTTGTCTTTTTGTGATTGGGTTACCTCACTCAGAATATTTTTTTCTACTTCTATCCATTTGCCTGCCAATTTCAAGATTCCATTGTTTTCTTCTGCTGAGTAGTACTCCACTCAGTAAATGTACCATACTTTGCCCATCCATTCTTCAGTTGAGGGGCATCTAGATTACCTCCAGGTTCTGGCTATTATAAACAATGCGTCTATGAACATGGTTGAACATATGCCCTTGTTGTATGAATGTGCCTCTTTTGGGTGTATGCCTAAGAGTGGGATTGTTGGATCTTGTGGTAGACTGATTCCCATTTTCCTGAGGAGACGCCATACTGACTTCCAAAGTGGCTTACATGTTGGCAGTGGAGGAGTGTTCCCCTTTCTCCACATCCTCTCCATCATAAAATGTCATTGGTGTTTTTGATTTTAGCCATTCTGACAGGGGTAAGATGATATCTCAGAATTATTTTGATTTGCATTTCCCTGATGGCTAAGGATGTTGAACACTTTCTTATGTGTCTTTCAGCCATTTTAGATTCCTCTATTGAGAATTATCGATTTAGTTCTGTACCCCACTTTTTAATTGGATTATTTGGTGTTTTGGAAACTAGCTTCTTGAGTTCTTTGAAAATTTTGAAGATCAGCCCTCTGTCACATGTGGAGTCAGTGAATATATTTTCCTAGTCTGTGGGCTGCCGTTTTGTCTTGTTGACTGCGTCCTTTGCCTTACAGAAGCTTCTCGGTTTCAGGAGGTCCTATTTATTAATTGTCGATCTCACAGTCTGTACTACTGGTGTTATGTTCAGGAAGCATCTCCTGTACCAATTTGTTCAAGGGTACTTCCCAATTTCTCTTCTAACAGGTTCAGTGTGGCTAGACTTATGTTGAGGTCTTGATCAATTTGTACTTAAGTTTTGTGCATGTCGATAGACATGGATGTATCTGCAGTGTTCTACATGCTAGCACCAGCATCCAGTTATGCCAGCACCATTTTTTGAAATAGCTTTCTTTATTCCACTGTATAACTTTGTATCCCCTTGATCTCTTTTTTGTTGTCTTATTGATCTAACTAGAACTTCAAGTGCAATATTGAAGAGATATGGAGAGAGTGGACAGCCTTGTCTTGTTCCTGATTTTAGAGCAATCGAGTTGAGTTTTTCTCCATTTAGTTTGATGTTGGCTGTTGGCTTGCTGTATATTGTTTTTATTATGTTCAGTTATGTTCCTGTTATCTCTGATCTCTCTAGGTCCTTCATCATGAAGAAGTGTTCAATATTGTCAAAGGCTTTTTCAGCATCTAAAGAGATGATCATTTTTTTTTCTCAGTCTGTTTATATGGTTGGTTACAATGATAGATTTTTGTATGTTGAATCAACCCTGCATCCCTGGGATGAAGCCTACTTCATGGTGGATGATTTTTCTGATATGTTCTTGGATTCGGTTTGCCAGTATATTATCGAGTATTTTAGCATCAAAGTTCATGAAGGATATTCGTCTGTAATATCTTTCTTACTTGTGTCTTTGTGTGGCTTGGGTACCAAGGTAATTGTAGCCTTGTAAAAAGAGTTTGGCAATGAACCTTCTGCTTCTATTGTGTGGAACAATTTGAGGAGTATTGGTATTAGCTATTCTTTGAATTTCTGGTATAATTCTGCACTGAAGCTATCTGGCCCTAGGCTTTTTTTGGTTGGGAGACTTTTGATGACTGCTTTTATTTCATTATGGGTTATAGATCTGTTTAAGTTGCTTATCTGTTCATGATTCAATTTTGGTAAGTAATACCTATACAGAAAATTGTCCATTTCCCTTAAATTTTCAAATTTTGTGGAGCACAGGTTTTCAAAGTATGACCTGAAGTTCTCTGGATTTACACAATGTCTTTTGTTAGGTCCCCTTTTCAATACTTATTTTGCTAATTTGCATGCTCTCTCTCTGCCTTTTGGTTAATTTGGATAAAAGTTTATCTGTCTTGTTGATTTTCTCAAAGAGCCAACTCTTTGTTACATTGATTCTTTGTATGGTTTTCTTTCTTTCAACTTTATTGATTTCTGCCCTCAGTTTGATTATTTCCTGGTGTTTACTCCTTCAGGGTGAGTTTGCTTCTATTTGTTCTAGAGCTTTCTATTGTCCTGTTAATTTCCTAGTATGACTATTCTCGAGTTTCTTCATGTGAGCACTTAGTGCTATGAACTTTCCTCTTAGCACTGCTTTCAAAGTGTCCCATAAGTTTGGTTATGTTGTATCTTCATTCTCACTGAATTCTAGGAAGTCTTTAATTTCTTTCTTAATTTCTTTAATTTATTTCTTTCTTGACCCAGGAATGGTGAAATTGTGTGTTGTTCAATTTCCATGAGTTTGTAGGTTTTCTGCAATTTGTGTTGTTGTTGAGTTCTAACTTGAAAGCATAGTGGTCTTGTAAGATACAGAGTTTGCTATGTTACCAAGTATGTGGTCGATTTTAGAGAAGGTCCCATGTGGCTCTAAGAAAAAGGCATATACTTTGTGCTTGGATGGAATGTTCTATAGATGTCTGCTAATCCCAATTGGGTCATAACTTCTGTTATTTCTTTTGTTTCTTCATTAAGTTTCTGTCTGGTAGTCCTGTCTATTGGTGAGTGTGGGGTTTTGGAGTTTCCCACTATAAGTGTGTGAGGTCTTATGTGTGATTTGAGTTTTAGTAATGTTCTTTTATGAATATGGATGCCTTTGTGTTTGGAGAATAGATAATCAGAATTGACACTTCTTCCTGATGGATTTTTCCTGTGATGAATATGAAACGACATTCTTCATCTCTTTTTATTGATTTTAGTTTAAAATCTAATTTTTTAGACATTAGGATTGCTATACCTGCTTGTTTCTTAGGTCCATTTGATTGGAAAATATTTTCCCAACCCTTAACTCTGATGTACCATCTGTCTTTGAAGTTGAGGTGTGTTTCTTGTATTCAGCAGAAGGATGTACTCTGTCTTAGTAGCCATTGCATTAGCCTATATATTTTTATAGGTGAGTTAAGACCACTAATATTGAGGGATATTTATGACCATTGATTGTTCATTCTTGTTTGTTTTCGATTTGGTGGTGGTGGTGGTGTGTGTGGATTCCCACACCCCTTTTTTTTCTTTTGGCTGTTGTTAATGTGAGGTTATCTCTTGCCTATGTTTTTGTGGGTATAGTTAACTTCCTTTGGTTAATGTTTTCCTTCCATTACTTTCTGTAAGGCTGAATTAGTGGATATTATTGTTTAAATCTGGTTTTGTCATGGAATATCTTGTTTTCTCCATCTATAGTAATTGAAAACTTTGCTTGGTATAGTAGTCTGGTCTGGCATCTGTGTTGGTAGAATATTTATCCAGGACCTTCTGGCTTTCAGAGTTTCCATGGAGAAATCAGGTGTAATTCTGATAAGTTTGCCTTTATATTTTACTTGGCCTTTTTCCTTTGCTGCCGTTAAAATTCTTTCTTTACTCTGTACGTTTGGGGTTTTGATTATTATGTGGCAAGGGGACTTTTTGTGGTCCACTCTATTTGGTGTTCTGTAAGATTCTTGTACTTTCATTGGCATGTCTTTCTTTAGTTTGGGAAAGTTTTCTTCTATGATTTTGTTGACTATGTTTTCTGAACCTTTGAGGTAGGTTTTTTCACCTTCTTCTATACCTATTATTCTTAGATTTGGTCTTTTCACGGTGTCCCATATTTCCTGGATATTTTGTCTTAGGGATATATTGGACTTAAGATTTTCTTTATTCAATGAATCTATTTCTCCTAGTGTATCTTCAACACCTGAGATTCTCTCTTCCATTTCTTTTATTCTGTTTGTTATGCTTGCATCTGAGGTTCCTGATCATTTACCCAGTGATGGGGAATATACTGTGTATGTTTATCTTATTGATTATTGAATAAAATACTGTTTGGCCAATGAGACAGCAAGTTAGGACTAGGAATCAAAGAGGATTCTGGGAAATGTAGTAGAGAAGTGCTGATCCAGGCAGGAAGTGATATAGCAAAGAGACTCATATTTAAGCGAAGGAGAAACAGGAAGGGTCCCTTTTTCCCCTCCGCTCCTGCTCTAGTAGCACAATGTGAGCCACGGCAAGGAGGGACGCCAACAAGGCATCTGATAAGACAAGTCTTATAAAATATATAGGTTTATGATAGTTAAGACTGAGCTAACAGTTGAGAATCCTAATCATTGGCCAAGCAGCTTTGTACCTAATATGTCTCTGTATTATTTTGTCCATCCATGCGGCGGGCAGAACTCCGGTGGCTGGCGGAGACAGCCCACGTGGCAGTAGGGCTCCAGCGGCTTTTGGCAGTAACATTTATTGTAAGAACCCAGCTTTTCTATTTCCAGCATTCCCTCACACTGTGGTGTTTTGGGTTTATTTTTTGTCTCTATTTCAGCTTTCAAACCTTGCACTGTTTGAATTGTTTCTTGCAATTTTTGGTTTGTCTTTTCCTCCATTTCTTAATTTTTTCTTTCTTTTTTTCTTCCATTTCTTGAGGGTCTCTATCATCTTCATAAAATTGTCTTTACGGTTGTTCTCTTCTGTTTCACCTGTGTTTTTATGTTCAGGTCTTGCTTGTGTGGAGTCCCAAGACTCTGGTGGTGTCATATAAGTCTTTCTGTTGTTGATTGTGTTCTTATATTGTTGTCATCCAATACCTTCTTCCAGTGGTTACCAGTGGGGTCTCTCCCTCTCCTGGTGGGTATGGGATCAAAGTTCTCTTCCGTTGGTTGCAAGCAGGTCTAAAACTCCAATGACTCTCCTCTTCCTGTAGGTAGAGACAGGACTGGCACTAAGACGGTGGCAGACTCTGGATGGGCTGGTCCGCAGAGATGGGTTCCCCAGGGTGCATTCCCCAGGCCTCAGGAGGTTCTGAGCAGAGCACCAGAAGACAGGCCAGAAACAGGTCCATGCTTACCTCCTCATGTGAGTGGAGGCAGAACTAGGATGCTAGCAGACTCTGGATGGGCTGTTCTGCCAAGATAGGTGTGTGCTGACCCCAAGCCTCAGGAGACTTCGAGCAGGGCACCAGAAACTTGATGATTATTCTTATTCTTGGGCTTTAAGAAATCTGTATCAACAAAGTACTGTCATGGTAAAAAAAAAAAGTAGATGTATTCTTTATAATCTAAGTTCTTCAATAAGTGAGTGACTGTATCTTTGAGCACCTTAAAATGATATCAGACACAAATTACTCAATTTTAATATAGAGAGATGTTGTCCAGACAGCTAATGAATTCCACATAACCAATTTATTGAAATAAGCTTACTTCTGCCTGGTGTCAGCAATGTGAGCAACAAAAACCTGACCTAAGAGATGATTCAAGAATAAGGACAATAAGGACATTTTGTTGGATGAGATTGGCTACTACCATTCTTGTCCCTAATTTCTCTATTTTCGTTCTTCCTGGGCCTTAGGCCAGACCTGTTAGAAATCTGGAAGAGCAGAGAAACAAAACCTGTTTGTCATAATCTCCCTCCAAGCTGTGCAGAAGCCACTGCCATTTCAGTTCAGAAATAAGCTGGCTCCAACTGCAGGGAGAAGGCTCATTTCTCACTCCATCCTTCAAATCTCAAGCAAGGAAGATTGGAAAATGCAGGGTTTTAGTTTTCCAATTTTCCAAATATTGTACAAATTCCACCAGAATATAAAAACAAATCTCACTTCATAAGTACACAATCATAAACATATAAATTTTTATATATTACTATGCTTGTATTATGCATATTGTAAACAAATACAAATCTAGAAATTGTAAATGGAAAGATTGAGATGGAATAAACAGCAATTGGCAGTATCAGAACATGTTCCTCACACTGACAATGATAAGTCGGCAGCTTCCCACATTGCTGTTTCTTTCTTCCTTCATTTCTTTTTGGCTTTGTGTTTGTTTGTTTGGTTGATTGGTTGTTAATTGATTGGCTGGCTGGCTGGCTGGCTGGTTGGTTGGTCGGTTGGTGGGTTGGTGGGTTTGTTCAATTTTGTTTTTCATAGTACGGCTTTTCTAATCAGTCAAAGCTTACCTCAAGCTTAGAATCTTCCTCCTCTGACCTCCCAAGAATGAGGTAGCAGACATGCATTGGCATTCCCAGCTCTTATTCTTCCCTTTTATTGTGATAGCCTTCAATTGTTCATCTCTACTAGGCAAATGATCTACCGCCAACCCCACATCAACAGACTGTCCTAAAATATTATCAGTTTTCAGTTAAAAGTAGAGAACAACATCTATGATTGAGGTTGCAATAATAAATTCCCCACGTTGTAAATGAGAGATACATGCTTGCCCAACAAACCAAGTCAAGGTTTAGTCAATATGATAATTGACTGTGAATAAACCTTAATTTCTTTCTAGCTAGTTTACTGTGTTCCTTTAAAAGAGAAGTCCCAGCATTTTCTTCCTGCATCTCAGTTAACAATCTTGAGTACCTTGTAATATACTTAGCATATTCTGGAGAGCCCTGCTTTACAAATCAACTTAACTATAAAATAACAACTAGGTATATTAATTCCTTGGAATGAAAGTATATGTGTGCCATTAGAAATGGGTTTTCTTGCATGCTTCCCAAAGTAAAATGTCTTAAACCAAACATAAGTGTGTTTCCTTCTCACAGTAATAAATTTGGATATAAAACATCATGTCTTCCTACTTGTATCTTGCTACCCAACCATCCCCACATAAGCTTTCTCTTGATGACTCAAGATAAGTGTTTTGTGTTCCAGACATTGCATCCAAATTCCATCCAGCATTAAAGCAAAACCAACCAAATAGCAAGGAAGGACAACTGCTCTTAAAATTCATATTTCCATCCCACTGATGATGAAAGTCCATATATAGCTATGAAAAAAACAGAATTCTTTTATGAAACAAAGCTAAAATCCTCAGCCACAATGCACAAAATGTATAAGTGTATATACATATAGTCTCAGTAAAATGAAAGACTTGCAACCTTTCAGTAACATGTTATTCTATCACTAGAGAGCAACCACTTGCTGCCAAAATCTAAGCCTGCAATGACTACAGAGGCCAAATGATGTATGGACCAGCCTGTGTCCTCAAAAGTATAACTCCATCTATGTATGAAATTCCAGTCCCAGAGAAAACAATAGAAGTTATCCTGGCTGCACTGTAGTTTGAGAATTATAGGATTGCAGAAAACTTTTCTAAAACTAATCATATTTGCTTTCTTGGATACCCAGCTTTTCTTTGATGACAACCTTTCTAATTTTGTTTATATAATTTGCAGGTGGGAGTTAGGTCAGAAATAAATTGTTCCCTATGCAAGCATTAAGGAAAACAGTGGGCAGAATCAGCCAGGAAAGGAAAAACAACATTAAAGCAAGAAGGGCTTCCAGGAAGCACTACTGAGAAGTGACTTTGTCTGAAATGACCTTCAAATTCTTGCCATGAGCATGTGAAATATGAATCCCTTCCCTCCTCTTTTCTTCTTCAGTAAAATCTACTTGGCTCATGTGCATTTATTTTTTAATATTTTTAGTTAGAAAGAAGATTATTTTACATGTCAATCCCAGGTTCCTCTCTCTCCCCTCCTCCCCTTCTCCCCTGGCCCCCCTCAACTAACACCCTACCTACCCCATACCCTTTCTGCTCCCCAGGGAGGGTGAGGCCTTCCATGGGGGGGGGTTCTTCAAAGTCTGTCATATTCTTTGGGATAGGGCCTAGGCCAACCCCTTGTGTCTAGGCTCAGGGAGTATCCCTCCATGTGGGATGGGCTCCCAAAGTCCATTCCTATGCTAGGGATAAGTACTAATCCAGTGCATTTCTTATGACCTACTCTTAATGAGAAACTTAAAGTTCTGAATTTTTTTGTACAGTTGACTTGTTTAGTCACTTGTAAAACAGATTCATAGACCCAGAAATTGAAGAATAAGGAGGAAACAACATCAAGAGGACAAGAACAATGGGAAAATAAACAGACACCATCACATTCTCATTAAAGTCAAATTTAAATATGATCACATAAAGCTGATGAAGGGTTTTGTCTTACCCTCCATATTCTCTCTAATAGAAGTTTGAATTAAATATAGATCTACTTACATGACTTGATACATTTTTAAATGCACTTCAAATTTACACTGAATATTTTGCTTAAGGTTGGATAAATTCACTGCTCTGTAAAATCTTTGGAGTTTATGTAAATTAATGTAATGTAGTTCAAAACATGGAGAAGGAAATTGCCTATAAATAAAATCTGACTCGAAAGTCATGGTGGCTCACAACTCTACTCCCAGCATATAGGCTGAGGCAGGAGAATTGCTGTAAGTTCAAGGCCTGCCTCACAAAAACAATGCAAAATGAAAATATGACTGAACAAAGCAACAGCAAAAGAAAGTGGGAAGGCAAGTAAGGATGATAGCTCAGTCAGAGCAAGGCAGCTTTCTTGTTTCAGAAGCAGACACAGGCAGCACTACGCCACTAAACTAAAGATTAGGATAGCAACTAATATTTACAAAATTAAAAGGGGCTTGTCTGGACAGGTCATTTAAATTAAAGTTCAGGAATACAGGTTGAGGATTGTGACAAATGATTCAATGATTCAGAAGCAGTGGCTTTGCAGACACAGGCAGGCTGACAAAGCTTCTATGAAGTAGTCTACGTCCACTAGAGATTGGTTACATGGCCTAAGGCCAGCCAATTACATATATGTAGAAATGTATTAGTGAAACATTCAGTAAAGAGTTATCAAAGGGCAACTCATAGATGCAATGTACTCTGACTTCTTCTTTCTCCCTCAAAGTTAAAAGCTACAAACACTATCTTATGAGGGCAGCAGTAAAAGCTACTGAAGGATGGAAATAATAAAGACAGCAGAACCTCAGACACAAAGGATATTTTTGAGTTTTATCATGCTATCACGTTATGAACTTACAAATATGTGGGAGGAAAAAGAAAATTTTATCCTTACCCGTGTAGAGTGTGGTTGATTATATCTTCTGTGACTAAAATCTGATAGGATCAATGAGTGATTTAGGTGGGAACTGGTGCTTGAAACCTTGGGTATTTCATATAATCTAAAATATAGTTTCTGAGGAGAAAATGTAGTGTAACAGGTCTAAACAAGACTGATACCATGATAGATGCACCATTTTGACCTTAAAAACCCAGAGCATGGTCCCAAACACTCGCTAAAATGTGAACAAGACCTAGTCCATAGTTTCAGTAAAGTTTCAAGAAAAAAGTCCCTAAATATACTAACAATGCCTTTTGGATTATATAGCTCTACTTCTCGCTAACTGGAGTGTGCCCACCAGGATATGTTTTTGTGCATAAGAAGCAAAGACCTGTAAGGCTCAGGCCTTCATGATCTGGACAAGTTCCCCATGCAGCTAGCTGCTGGGCAGAAATAGAGACTTTCTTTTCGGCTTTCTGATTGTCAGTGTGGTAGACTTACCTCACAATAGTAAAACTCAATCAAAGCCCATGTATTCTAGACTGTCATGCATTTGTCTTTGCTAAATATGAGCAGAAGAGTTAACAAATATGTGGCTTAACTTAGTCTAGAACCTTGTGTGAGGTCCCTACACAGGACACAGCATTAAAGCTGTTGGGACATTTCAAAAATGAGAATATGATAGCTAGCTCTTTCTGTTTTCTGCCAGTATTTTCTTAAGTATAAACTCAGACTGGAACAAGCTAGGCTCCTTGAAGAAACACTGAGAAAGAAGCATCACACACAGCCTTCAACAAGAAACCTGTACTGACTGAGAGACTCCATTTAGAATTCTTGATGGGTGAAAAAGCAGGCTAATTCTCTACCCTAGTCCAAAACTGCCACAAGTTGGGAAGTGGCAGCCTTTACAGAAAATGAGTTTGGTGACCCAGGGTTTGCTCACACATCTTCTACTGAAATGTGGCTTTTGTTCAAAATGTTGTTGTTAAGGTTGGAGGCATATGTCCAAATTAAAGAACTCATCAAGTTCTCAGCAACTCATGATATAAATAGATCTCTACCAAGCATGTCATTACATGTCACAGTGCTTGAAACCAACAGAAAGATCCCACAATTGCCCAGATCAAAAAGGCAAATGACAGTCAAAAACCAGGAGAGAAAACAGCCGCAAATCACAAGTTTGAAGCAATGGTTCAAAATTCAGGAACTATTATTCCCAACCTACCTTTTTCTATCCAACCAAAAAATCAAGCAAGTGTGCTTGTGAAAATTAAGGTATTGCATCAGATTTGTAAAGTCTGGAAGTTTGGCCTACTCTACCTTTTCTCTGGAGAGTGCAGGTTACATCTGTTAGCAGAAATTAAGCTGCCAGTTTCCTCTCGTTTGAAGTAAAAGCTACTGATATTTTACAGTCTACTGTTTGGTAAAAGATACAGTTTCTTCTTGCCTTCTCTAAATCTTTCTCAGTTCACCTTCAACCTTCACTTATTCATAGAGGATATTTCTCTCAGCTTAGTTGAAACCTTTTGCAGGTAATTGTTTTATTGGTCTCCTTCTGCCTTTTGCCTGGGATCAGAACATGACCTAAGCCAACTCAGAGACTGCATTAACAAACATTAAATTTACACTGATTACTCTGATTCAGTTAAGCCAGAACCCAGCTTACAAAATATTAACTCAATGTGTATTTTTCAATGATCCTCAAGAAAGGGGTAAGGGGGAAAAACATGGAAAATTATGCCGTGACTCCTAAAACTTCTTCTTGAAAATGACAAATATCAGTCACTTCAGGTCCCATTTTATTGCCCAAAATATGTTGCATAACCAAGACTGAGTTCAGGTGATCAGAAGAAAACAATCCTAGCAATAAATTCAGTGTGAAAGAAATTTCATTTTTGAGTCAGGACTAGTGAGTAACATGTTTCAGGATATTTCTTCCACATTCTTCTTAGGGGATCATAAAATTGAAAAAATAAATAAATAAAACTGCACCATGAGGTCAAAACAAATGACTGTAAAGTAACAAAGGTTATAATCATTTATTATAGGTGTCAGCAGATGTTTGAAACAACTATAGGTACTGAGAGAGTTTCTTTCGAGGCAACAGAGCTGAAAGACCTTCACAGAGTCCCTCCCTTCAGAATTCTCTTGAATGGAGTAAATATTAGTGCTGTCAGTCACCCTAGGAAGCAGCAAACCATGAGCAGAATATGTGTCCTTAGAGGTTAAGAAACACCAGGCATGTGCCTGGATGGAGGTTAGGCCACAGACTAGGAAAAGATTGGGTCATATCACTCTTTCTGACTTAATGGGGTTTGGGAAATGTGGAGTCTCAGGTGACAATGGAACTTTTAGACTCATGCTGTGGGTCTCAGCTGAAATGTCATCTGGTCAAACATCTAACCTGCAAACTTTACCAGCATGGCACCCTATTGCCCTCTCCTGCCTCATGCACTTCTTCTTCGCAGCACTTGTCACCATATCTCATGTCTCTTTCTTTCTTCCTACTTACTAGAATAGAAACCATGTAGGGAGGAATTTCTGACATTGTCTCAGGTGCTAGAAGAGTGTTAAGCATGTAGTGGGCTCTCTTTAAATATTTATTAATGGATACATGGCTGCTGAGCTCTCCATCCAGGGGATAGTGGAAAGGCTGGCGTTAGCCCTGAGAAGAACTCAGCATGACAGTCTCCACCCTTAGGAAGAGCATATGTGACAGCTTTAGGCACATGGACCCTTGTTTAATCAGTAATGAACAACCCACTGTAAGAATTTCTGTGGTATGATCTCTCTGGTAACCCTGTGCATTCACTACAGCTTCCCTGAACTGTCTTCTGGTCTGAAAAATCAGTCCTCTTTGTTCAGTCAATAGTAGATAAGGAGATTATTCCACTCACATATATCCATAAACAAAATATGGATATTAAAATTATGCAGAGTCAGACACATATAACTGCTTCCCCCCCCCTTACAAATGGCTTGAATTAAAATTGGGTCAGTGGCCATGGACTGCCCTAGTCTTTTGCCCGCATTCTACAGTTTTCCTAAAATATACTCATCCCTCAACACATCCTTTCTAGCACATTAGCGATGATAGAAGCCCTTCATGACCCCTGAACTAAGCTAAATGTCACTGCTAATTCCTTCCTGGTACTTGTTATACTTCTTGCATCATGTGAGTTAAAGCTAAAGTCCAGGAATTCAGGAAACAGCCTGCCTCCCGCTCCATTGCCACATAACTCTATCAATGTCCAACAAATAAAAACTAAGGTGATGACTGAATGAATTAGTTATCTAGTTAAGTGGGATTGTTATAAACTAAGGAAACACATGTACACATAAGACATCATCTGCATGTGAGTGACTAGCTTCTTTGTGCACATGCAGTACATTTTAAATGTGTGAGGATGCTTCTGGCAGGTCATATACATTTACATAAAGGCACCATTGAATTGAAGTAGTTGTCTTGAAATCATGTATTTATTTCCTCAGCTAGTGAATGCTAAAAATACTCTCACTATCATCTGGAAATGCAGCAGTGTTCTGATTGTTTTTAAAGATCCTTATATCTATAGAAGTTGAAAATGAGGGCACTAGAAAAAGATGCAATTAAATTCACACACAGAAAGGTATGATATGGGCTGAAAAGATTCTAGCTCAATTAAGTAAGTATGTGAAATTTACATAAAGTTAATTTGGCCACAATTCTGATTCACTCAATATAAATGGAAACGCAGATTTATGTTAATTCCTCCTATTGACTATAAATTCCATTTCCTTTTAAAGGGAGTCTCTGCAATGCAGCACAATTCAATAACATATCCCAGTTTCGGAAGCCAACTCCTTCACCCCTCTAACACTGACATTCTAAACAAAGTGGCAGACTTGTGAGTGGTCTGCAATTATTATAACCAAAGACAAACTCCTAAGCTTCTGCTCTGTAGTCAAAGAACTCAGTGGTGATCTTTAGGGTGCAATATTTATGACTTTCTAAACAGCCAGGTGTAATTTCACTGTTGCTCAAATAGCAATCTAATTAAATCAACTTTATGTGGTCAATCAAAAGTATCAGAAAATCTTGTGAAAATAACAGGTAGCATTTTATGCCTTTATAAACCACGACCAAGATATCTTTTTTTCAGAGACATAGAAATTCTTCTGCTTCAGCAAACTGCTAACAATTTTGTAAGTAAAATAGGCTGTCAGAGGAAAGCAATTGTGAGTGCAAGTTTGGAGTCATGTGACCTAAGTTGGAAACCTACTTTTCTGTCACTCGCAACAAATAACTAGTCATCTAGGAGCAATGACACAAAAGAGCAGTTACTAGCACCCTGAGAGAACAGCTGTCGATTGAGGGCCAATGTCTTATCAGTTATTGAACAAATCACCTACATTCTCTGGGACCATTTCCTCACTCTAAAGTGGAAACCCCAATACCTACTCCACAGAATGTAGCCATGTACCTTGCACTTGGAAAAAATAAGTAAATGGTACTTTCCTACCTACCCATCAAATACAGTTTGCCCTTGCCTAGAAGGGGCAAGATTGGAATATCTTCCCAAGTAAAATATTCGGTTTCTGGGCTATAGACCATGTTTGCTACTTTGGGACCTTGAAATGAAAAATGAGCATTTTTAGTTCCCTGCCAGTTATAAATGCATAGAGCTTGGTTCAAATCTGATCAAATACAAAATTCTCCTTCGAGCCCCAAAGCAGTAATTCCTGGATGTGTTTCTCGAAGGCCCTAAGAGGAAAAGTCTGTTTCTTGTTGTCTAATATCACATTATTAAGAAAGGGAGAAAGAAAAGCCAGTGAGATGTGGATCGGTGGATAAAGTCTGAAGACCTGAGCTCAATATCCACAACCTACATGGGAGAAGGAGAGAACTCACTCTCACTAGCTGTCCTCTGACATTCATATATGTGCTGTGGCACACAGACACCCAAACATAAATATGTTCATGAACATGTGTATGCATGCATGTGCGCACACACACACACTAAATGTATGCATGGAAAAAATTTTAAGTGAGAAATAAATAGTGGATCTTTTGTGTAGAGATCCAGTATTGTAATGTAGGACCTTATCCTCTTTATATTTTTCTAATTATAGAATATATTTACAGTCTCATATAAAGAGATGTGATATAAGAGGCATTGAAAATGTGCTCTACACTGAGGAATTATGAGGATTATTGATTCTGCTTTTATTTTGGTAATTAGCTCAGAATATAGAAGAATATATGGAATTAAGGTAAATCCAAAATATGTATGATATGTGAATCATGAATATGCTATGATTTCATAACAAACTGGAATATTACTACTAACCACTCTATCTCTCCTTGTCTGTTTCTATTCCTCTCTCACACATTTTATTTCAAGAATTCTCCATAAAAGCCCATAAATCTAACGTACAGGAAGTTGAATGGTAAAATACTCTCTGAGACAATTGTACATCCCAGGATACTTCTACAATTGCTCTACTGAGGTCCTAAAATTTGAAACCAGGAACAGAGACTAAAAAATCACATAAAGGAATCAAGTAAGTGAAATCCTTTTGCAGAAGGCTCTGGGCAGACTCTGCTCAGGGGAGACTCAATCTGAATAATAACCACAAGGATAGGAATGGAAAATAATAGAGCAAATTCTCCCTGGAGGAGAAAGCTTTTGATCCCACCACCTGTAAAAATGCTACTGCCTATGTTCATTACAGATTCTAATTTATCCTCCTCCCAAAGTCCTGGCTCTGAACCGCAGATGAGGACTCCAGGTTTACCAAATACCCAACGTGGTCCCCTTTCTGTGCTATTTGCAGTCCAATGGCTGGAGCCTCCTTTAATAGGAGAGTGTAGTGGGCCAGTTAAGAATAGAATCGGCTTTGTTTTGAGCCAGAGCTTCTTGCTTGCTCTTTTTCTAATGTCTGCATCTTTGTACTGCTGCATTATATTGAGCCAGAGCTTCTTGCTTGCTTGCTGTTTTTCTAATGCCTACATCTTTGTACTGCTGCATTATATCGGGGCACTCTGGCATTTATATTCATTTATATTCTTTATAATCAATATCTAGCAGTTCTTCCACTGGAGAAAATAGATTGCTAAATACAGTTAATAAATAGTACAGAAAATGGAGAAAGCTAGAGAAGTTAAAGACAAGGAAACTAGTGAGCTCAGTCTTCTAGCTTTGCCTTTAAAAGCAAGTCCTCTTACCAGAACTAGAGTGTGTCATTGTCACCAGAGTATATTCATGATAGAATCAGTTGAGAGGAGAAAACACAACTGAAGTAAACACAGCATTTCAGAAGAAAATAAAACATTCTGGACTAGAAAGATGGCTCAGCATGTAAGAGTATTTTCGGCACACATATGAAGACCTGAGTCCCTCTAGTACCTATGAAAAAGTCAGGGAGGGTCACATGCAGTCCTACAATCACAGGGCCTTGGTGAGCAGAGACAGTGGGGTCACTGGGACTTGCTGGCTGTCATCCTATTTGCAGGTTCAGTGAGAAACCTTGTCTCAAGAGAATATCACAGATAGTGATAGAGCAGGACATGCAACATCCTCTTCTGTCTTTTGTATGCTCCCATGGGCATGTTCATGCGCATGCACACACACACACACACACACACACACACACACACTTGTGGTGGACAGTTATTAACACCATTATGACAATCATTAGAATATATATGTATATTTACATACAGAAAACCATATGCATTTATATAAAAATGAATAAACATATATACAAGTTTATTTCTCATTTATACATTAGCAAAATTGGTGAAGGAAGAGAAATCTATGGTTTATTCTGATGGTATTTACAAATACCACCTCAGACATCAAGGGAGGAAAGTAGAGGCTAAGATCTAATGAATGCATCTAGATTTCAGGCCCTTGATCCATGGTGCTGAGAAAAGAGGGAGACTGCATGCATTAAGCAATCATCCCTGCTGTTCTCTAGCTCCATCATTTTGATAATCTGAAAAATTTACAAGTCTACAGCACCCACTGTAAATGACCCTTAGGATCACCTGTGCCCATATCCTGGATTTCCAATGCAAGACACAATGCCAAATAGCACATGGAAACCAATTTCTATTTTTACTTTGTTTTTAAAGAAGGCCCTGAAATGAACTGAGTTTTCTACTTGTTTTATAACTTTGCAAGCATCTCTATTCCATTCCCCAGGCACAAAGGTATGTAACTCATTTAACTAATTTCCTTTCTCGTTGGACTTACTTCAACTCATTATACTTATTTCAGGATCCTAGATTTCTACCAGGAACAAAAATGCCTGCTGAGTGTCTAGATTTTGATAGTTTTTGCAGTGGGCCACATTTCATGGCTCATAATTACTTGAATTAAGATGGTAGTTTTAATATAATTGAAGACATATCCTGTACCTAATTCATGAATTTCCTTCGTTTTTTTGGTATGGTCTGTACTAATTGAACTCCTTGTTTAAAGCACCGAGAATTCATGTGAATAGTATAAAAGTTATAGTTAGGAAGACAAAGGAAATCAGTGAGATCTGGAAGAAGGGAAGAGCGGAATGCCAAAATTGTTCTATTTCACTTTTTTTCTGATAAACACATTCCTACATTAAAAGCTGTAGTTTCAATGAAAATGAAGTTTTCAGGCAAATTGGTGGAATTAGAAAATATTGTACATAGTGAGGTAAACCAGATCCAGAAAGACAAATATCCCGAGTTTTCTCTTACCTGTGGATCTAGCTACATAACTTTAGATGTGATTATATGCCCTAGGAAAGCCAGAAAAGTTTAAAGGGACCATGTAAGGTTGAAGGATGGGGAACTCTATACATGGGAAGTAGGACTCTGTTAGTATGAATGAGGAAGTGACAAACACTTGGGGATACTTTAACTGAGAAAGGGGAAGGGAGAATAATACAGAAGGAAGGACAACTAATAATACTAAGGGAATATATAGTTTAAATAAAGTTATACCACTTCAGGTGATAATGCTCCTCCCACGGACCATAAATTATCTAACAATAAACAAACATGAAAAAATCTCCCTTCATTTTGAGAGCCCATTCCTTGTGAAGGGATGCTCTCTTGACCTGGACACATGAGGAAGGGCCTAGGCCTGGCCCAGGATGAGGAGGTAGACTTTGGGGAGCCCCTTTTGAGGGCCTTACCCTGCCTGGGGAGTGGAGGGGGGATGGCTAGGGGCAGGTGGGATGTTGGGGGGGAGGGGAGGGAGAGGGAGAAGGGATTGACATCTGAAGCAAGCTTGTTCCTAATTTGAACTAATAAAATAAAAAAAAGAAAAAAGAAAAGAGAAAACCTCCCTTCAAGTTGTAGGTTAAGGGAATATCAAAAAACCCCAAAGTGTAGACTATTGTTGTTGTTCATGGTTGCCTTCCAGAACATGCTGAAGACACCACATATTCCAGACACATGACTTGAAGGAATCAAACTAGAACTGACCAGGAAGCCTCCCATAGTATGAAACCTATGCAAGATTCCAAGGATGAGGAGTCATTGGTAGTTCTACCCAGCTGTAGATCCTATGAACTACAACAATGACCCTACCAAGATATCCTCAATGGTGCAATAGTGTCATTTATATCTTGAATGTCCAACAGCTGTCTATTTGAGCTTATAGCCTGCACAATAGGAGGGAATTCATGCCTGGTATTGTAAATGTAGCCAATTATCCATGACTGATAAAGTCATTAACCATAGATAGGCACTGCCCCTTTCCTGCACTAACATAATATCTAAGTGCATTGTGATTGATAGCCATTCATACTTATGCCCATTTTTATGAGTAGCTGTCACTTTCATCAAAGAAGCTTCTATTTGTAGCAGACAGAGACCATTACAGAAAGCCATAACTGGTCAAAACACAGAAAATAACTGACCCATGAGCTATCTAACACCAACTGATACATCTACAACACAACGCTGACACCTAAGGCCCAGGGAACAGGGCAGAAAAGGCCACACAAGATTCCAAAAGTCAGAGGACATCTGCTGTAAGACAGTGTCTTCTATACATGACAGGGAAGCTGCACTCGTGAAACCTAAGAAATATTGTCACCTAAACAAAACCAGCACCAGCTGACATACCCAATACAAATGGGGGAACCTCACAAAACCCTGTGCCTAGATGAAGATCTACAGGCAATTAATGGCAGGTAAGAGGTCTCCTCCAGGCACAAGCTTCATGATAGGTTATCCAATCCCAAGATGTCAGCACCAAATACAAATACATATCAGCAACACTAACTGGATTCAGTGGGTTTTGTAGGTTCTATATTCTTCTAAAACTTAGGCTTCACTTGAAACTTCCCAAACTTTAATTTGTGTGAATAAACTCCAGAATCTTACCCATTTTAGATGTTTTACTAGTAGAGACCCAGAAAAATGACACTGGATGACTGTGAGACATCTGAAAAGCTTGATATATATGAGCTTGGATACCTTTCCCAGGGTGTGATTAGGTGTGGGTCACGGAAGAGGTGCCTGGCCTCTCCCTGCCTCCACCATCGTGAAAGCTATGCAGAGAAGCAAGCGAGTGTTCTATAAGCAATCTTTCCACTTAGGACCTGAGCATGCTAAGCAGGCTTGACGACTGGGGAGCACTGTAGAGGGGTAATTATAAACCCACTGGGCCCCTGCTCTGGTTTCTGTAACAAACTGAGATACAAACGAGGCATATGAAATAACAGATACTTACTTTCTCCGGGTTCAGAAATCTGAAGCTAATGTGTTTAAAAGGCTGCAAAGTCACTAAAGGCTGTAGAGGCAATAATTTCCTCCTTATTTCTGGCAGCTGTG
Organism: Cricetulus griseus; assembly: GCF_003668045.3. Classification (NCBI taxonomy): domain Eukaryota; kingdom Metazoa; phylum Chordata; class Mammalia; order Rodentia; family Cricetidae; genus Cricetulus; species Cricetulus griseus. The sequence continues at coordinate 186,615,652 of NW_023276806.1, forward strand.
GCTTCAGATTTCCCTTAATCTCACCCCACTCTCTCCTCTGTGTCTCTGCCATCTCTCTCTGCCTCTATCCCATAAGGACACATAGGACAGTACAACGGAGCCAACCCCCAATAATTGTGGTGTTTCCTAATCTCAGCAGCACTAAGTATTTCCTTATTCATCAACAGGTTGTGCCCTGACTCCACCTGCTTGTAGTTCAAATTAAGAAAGGTTTAATTTCACAGGCCTCAAAGTAACAATAGAACTCTGAGATCAGACTTCATTTGTTCTAAATTCAAGTCCATTATCGTCTTTCTTGTGGTTGTGTATGTTCTTATCTATAACACATTCAACCAAGATTGATTTGCCTACTCTTTGCCTAGAACTCTTTAATGAAGTAAACAAGGCCTCTGCCCTCATGGAGCTGACAGTCTACAACGATGAGGTGATATGCCATCAGGCTGTTGTGGAAAATACAGTAAATGGCAATTGTGCATATGTACCATCAGGTGCCCATTTTAGCCCTGTCCTCTAGGAATGCTTTTCAGAAATGTCCATAAAAGACTGAGTGGTTTGTCTGTGGGTTCCTGTCCGCCGTGGATTGAGTTTGTCTGCGGACAGGAGCATCCTCACACAGACAGGGGCATCTGAGGGGATTCTGTGTCTGCAGCTAAAACCCACTAAGGTAGTGGTTGGTGATACTTGTAAAATGCAGAGAACCATGCAAACATTGCTTACAATCCACTCTGACAAACCACTGAGACCTACACACAGGGTGGCCACTATCACCGGCTGTCAGAACACAGAGAACTGACATGCTTTTGCTCTGAGCTGGGGAAATAAATCTTCAAATGTTGATAAGCTAAGGGACTTACATAATTCTTATCTCACTGAGTTTTCCATAAAGAGTGATGAGGAATTCATGGAAACATGCTTTTCCTATTATAAAACATTCTATGAATGTTTGTTTGGCAAATCTAGGGGGCATAATAGCTTCATATCTGTACCCAGCCCAGATTATATCCAGGACATCGCTATAGAATGCTGGTCTTAGTCTACCTGAAATATCCTTCCCTGTGGTTTGCAACAGCTTAAAAAGAATAGATGCTTTCTTCCTACATGTTTCTTTTCCCCATCACTCCTACAGTGTTCGTCATGTTGTAAACAAACATCTGCCCTCATTCAGTGGCCAAGTTATCAAAAGCAGGAGCTGTTTCTGATCTCTCTTTGCATGCTTATTGTATAGCCTTATATTTGGCATGTATCAGACATCCGATAAATGTCTGTTGAAACTGTTGAATTAATTTGCCATCAAATAACAACAACCCTACTTCCTTCATAGCTATGTCTCACAGCAAGCAGCCAGGCCCAGCAGGGTTGAAGAGATGAAGGGAATTCATCTAAAATCAATTTATTTGGGAAGGAAATGTACTGTATTCAATGAAATGATTCAGTTTCATCTTTTGTACAGAGTTTCAGACCTCTACATGACCATAATTTTATGTCAAATATCAAGTCCCTTAAGTCATGTGGAAATATATTTCATTTCTGTATATAGTGTAATACTATAAAAAACAATACTAACAATCCCCCAGGGGCTAGATTTATAGAAAGTGAAAATACTAACAGTTTACCTGGCATTGGCAGGATCTTATATGGTTGGAAAAGAAAATGTTTGCTTAGATAATGCCTATGCTCACAACATATCAATTTTCAGAGACATCCCTTCTAAAGGAGCAGGGAATGTGTGTCTCTGTTTGAACCAGTGCACTCCATTCCAATTAAGCAGACTGAAACTCCAAAGACAGCTCAAGGTTGTTGTAAGAACTCCATGGGGTCCTTGCCTATCTTCTCTGAAACTGATGAAAAATACTTAGGATAGCTCAGGCTCAGTAAAATACATGTCTGGTGGGCCAATAACTTCTGTGAACTAGACAGAGGCCTTGTTGAAATGAAGCATAGTAATCGACTGGAGTGATGCCCAAGTGGGCTTAGCTTAACTCGGCCACTCAATAGAGCCTGCTTTTTTACCAAGACATAAAAAAACTGCAAAGTGTGATTTTTTTAATTAAAAAAAACAGAAAACTGTTCTTTCTTTTCCTCTCCCTCCCTCTCCTTTCCTCTGTCTCTCTGTCTCTGTCTCTGTCTCTCTCTCTCTCTGAGTTTCAGTGCTGACCTTCTACCTATAAATAGCCAAGGACTTGGCCTGTTTACTAGAGCACCTTAACATGGGCAAATCAGTTTTAGGCATAGAAGCTTTCCCATCTGCCAAAGCTGGGGGGCAGAGAAGCATCTGTACTGGTACCTTTATCTACCATTGAGTGTAAAACTGAGAAGACAGCCAAAGCACCTCAGTACCCTGTTCAGCATATCTGAAACTCCTTTTGAAATGGCCTGGCCATACCCTGAGCCTCCTGCAGCTCACAACACCACACCTGTGTGCTAGCCTCAAGCTGGGCTAATGTGCTCCTGCCTCAAAGTCAATATTTGTAATAATTCCTTTTAGTTTCTGATGTTATAATTTAGTACATCATTTCTTCCTTTCCTCCCTCCAAACCCTTTCATATACCCCTCCTTTCTCTCTTCAAATTCATGGTTCATGGTTTTCATTAATTGTTTCACATATGTACATTTATTCCTAACTATAACCCATTCAGTCTGCATAACATTACTTGTATGTGTGCTTTCAGGGTTGACCGGTTGGTATTGGATCACCAACAGGGTGTGCTCTTCCCTGGGGAAAAGAATTTCTCCTGCTTTCAGCTTACTTTAGCTCTCTGTGGTTCTTTGTGTGGAGGTGAAGCCTCGTGGGCTTTCCCCTCTCCACTTTAACCTATAAAGATTTATTTTTAACATTTTTTTCTGATGGCCATCCCTGGAGCAATTTTAATAGTGAAAACTGAAGCAGCTGGCTCCATGGAAAGTCAGGGAAGATGACACCTTCTGACAGCCCTTTTAGCACCTCCCAGGTCACAACACAAGCAAGTTGAACCCATCTGTTCATGTCATCTTATTCAGTCAACAGAAGGAGAGCAATTCCCTGGACCCTATGATATTTCTAAGAGTGTTGAGGCAGGGGCACATGACCCATGATACCTGGTCCCAAAATTCTCTGCATAACTTTAAGCCTATGGCACCTATGAATCACACATACATTAACAATGACATTGATCCTAAAAGATGTAGAAATGGTCATAACTTCAATCTGAATCACATCACATACACTGTGTGTCAAAAGACTGGTGGTCAGCCGATGGACTTTGGAGAAGTAGTTGGACCTTCTCTTGATAGATGATAGTATGTCTTTTGAAGCATTTATCTAATTATTCTTTATCAATAAAAACACTGGAGTCAAATACCAGGTGAGAACCAAATGGTCAAAGTAGTGGAAGAGAAGCAACCAGTCTCTCTTTGTCTCTCTGTCTCTCTGTCTCTCTGTGTCTATCTGTCTCTCTCTCAATCTCTCTCTCTCTCTCTCTCTCTCTCTCTCTCTCTCTCTCTCTCTCTCTCATCCTCGATCCAAGACTTTTCAAGCCTTTCCCTACTACTTCCTGTGTCTATCTGTCCACAGTCCTCCAAAACCTCTATGGTTAATTTTGGTGAGGTAGTAGCTAGCTCCACCCATCTGATTCAAAGCCAATTTTATTGTCATTCCCAAGAACATCAGAATGTGATGAAAATATCCTACAGCAGTCATTATTGGCAGATGATGGGAAAGTAAGAGGTGTGACCTAATTAAAAGACATAGTTCACCAGGGCAGACCATGTGAAGACAGTATCTCAGACTCTTTCATTCTTTTGCCTTTTGTCTGGCATGTGGTAAGTGGCTCCATCTTCCACAGTGTTCCCCCCTCAAGCCCAGAAACAGCAGAGCCAAATGACACACAGGCTGTAATTTGTGAAGGTATGGGACAAATTTTTCTCCTTTAAATTGTTTCTCCAAGGCATTTGTCACAGTCACAAATAAACCAGACAGCCATATGTTTAAAGCACACTATATGCAGGAATGATGTCATCCATTGGTCTGAAACCATTACTTTGTACAATTAATATATGCTGATTACAATATATAAACATATGTACATATAATATATAAACATATGTATAATATATGTTTATTATACAAGCAAGCCTGCATGTGAACTCTGTAGTGTTTGTTAATGTCTCAGACAGTGCATTCTCATTGTGTCAATTCATGGCCAAGTGTTTAGTTTCTCTGTGGAAACGAGGAAAGGAGTGAATGGATAAATGGATAAAGAGTGTGAGGATGAAACAAGTCACATCTGAAAAATGGAGGACAATTTCCTTAGATCATTAATTAAAAAGATGCATTTTCATTGTAGTTCTTTTTCATAAAGTAATATCAAGAATTATTAGGGGACAAGAGATAATATACTTTATTTTCCCAGAGTAATAAAGAAATTTCCTTTCCTATAAATGATATGATTCATGGAGCTAGAAGGAGGTCAATGAGAGAGTCAAAGAGGCTCTGAAGGGAGAGGAAGTAGCGGAAGACATGTGACATGAAGTTGGGAAGGGAACCAGGAGTAGGCAGATGGTAAGGATGAAAGAGGCAGGAAAATGGGGGAGGGAAGGTCATGCCCTAAGAAACCCTAGTTTGTATGCTAATTTAAAAAGGAAGAATAAATATAAAATCGGTTCTCTCCCCAAAGTTCCTTAAATGATGGTATCCCCTTTTCCTCTGCAGTCCTTTAGGAAGCCATAGCACACTCAGAGCCCAGCATCTCTGAAGCCATGGGTCCATCCTCCACCCTATCTCCTCAACCTCCGTTCTCTTCGTACCATCTCTTAGGACTTCTAGCAATCAGTTGGATAGGAACAATTGTGATATGAAGAGGAACAACCATGTCTCTTCTGATTATAACTATCTGCTCAAATAGAGAGCCCCACTACAACCTCTGAACAGAATGTACATTAGTACTCCTTATCTACAGAAAGAATAATTCTAAGATCATTAACGTGAAGCCATCTGAAAACGCCCCAAACTCAAACACAGAAATAACTTTGCTCTCACACAAAGGACTGTGGTTGTAGCTTCCACATTGAAATTAACCACTGGTGTTCTGACTTCCTAAGGGAAAGTGTAACTAGGAAGCAAAGATAACACAGATGAAAGTAGAAATGTGACGAATCCCTAAGGTACCATATTCCCAGCCCTCTGGATGAGGACTGCTCGGTGCTCAAAAGAGTGCATAGGCTTTCCTGATAGTAGAGACTGGCTCTTCACACCTTCCCTGCAGAGAGTCTGCAATCACTGCTCCCTCTGGATCCAAGAAACACTTTTATTGTGGTATCTATTAATATCTTAAGCTAGAGTTTAGAAAGCATGGAGTTTCCCCATTCGGTGAATTTCTCTTTTTTCTTTTTTATTTAAATTAGAAACAATCTTATTTTATATATCAATCCCATACCCTCCACCAACCCCCATCCCATCCCTCTTCTGCTCTATAGAAAGGTGAGACCTTCCATGGGGGATCATCAAAGTCTGTCACATCATTTGGGGCAGGTCCTAGGCCCTCCCCTACTTATTCCCCATAGGACTCTCTATGGGGAATAGGTAATATCATATCAACTGTTCAGTGTCCTTGTGGAAATGAAGCAAGGTATGAATGTATAGACTGACAGTTGATGGATGATTAAATAAATTACAATTGAAAGATGTTTGGAGGTCACTGGAAATCTCAAGCATTCTTTTAATATTGAAATTGAAATTTCTAAGCCTCTCAACAACAGGAAAGTGGGTCCCCTGATGAGGGTTACAGGTACTTGTCCCTGGAAAAAGTCATTGCTCCTTAGGTTCTAATGAGTTAGCCATGCAGTCATGGTGACAGGAGCCTTTAATCCCAGCACTTGGGCAAGCAGAGGCAGGCAGACCTCTGGGTTTGAGGCCAGCCTGGCCTACATAGTGAGCTTCAAACTAGCCAGAGCTACATATTGAGAACCTGTCTAAAAATAAAATGTTTTAAAAACCAAAAATTAGCTGTAATTTTTATACAGCTTCTCAAGCAAATTTGCTGAGTTCACAGCTTTAACTTTGATACCCTGGTTATATCTCCTAATTTGAAGCTAGAGGGAATACCTAAAAGTTCCTCCAACAAATAGGAGTTAACACTTATTTGTTCTTAAGCACTCACAATAAATTTTCTAAGAAATTTAGTTACATTAATACCTTTTAACTCCATAAAGACCTATAGAGTAAAAGTAAGAGTCATTATTACATCCATGTGACAGTCAGGAAAATGGAACATTTTTCCAGATGATTTTCACGGATTCACATCCCTTATCCCCATAGGATGTACCTTTTTATCATTTTTTTATTTGAATGAGAAACAAGATTGATTTACATGGCAATCCCAGTTCCCTTCTCCCTCCTATCCTCCCCTACTCCCCCCCAACTAAAACCCTACCTACTGCATACCCTTTCTTCCATTCCTCACCTGACTCAACCTTTCTGCTCCCTCATGAACTCTGCATCCTTCCTCTTCTCCCCTTCTCATTCTCATAGCTCCCTCTTTTAAAGTGACAGTTTCCCTGGAAGTCTCTGAACTTCCAGCCAGGATATTCAAGTACTCCTGTAAGTCAAGCAGTAGAATTTTTAAATAAAATCCAACTCATCAAGTTTTGAATGAATATTATAAGCTGATAAGGACAATAAACTTTTTTCACTGGTGCTTTTTTGACACATTTGCCACAATTAAGGGATATATGAGGCACACATAAGGCATAAAACATGGCAGAATGAATACCTATGGTCTGTTAGGCTATAACAAAGCACAAGAGACTGGGCAGGTTTAAACCACAAGCAGTTGTTTCCTGTGGTCCTAGAGACCAGAAAGTTCAAGCTCCAAGTATTGCTAGTAAATTCCTGGTGAGCACTCTCCTTGGCTTACAGATGGCCACCTTTTCAGTGTCAGAGTGATTTCTCTTCCTCTTCTTATAAAGCTACTAATCTCATCCTGAATCCTGCTCTCATGCCCAGTGATTGCCTTTCAAAGGTTCTGAAAGACCCCCGAAGAGGTACTTTCGTAGAAGGAGACCCGCATCCAGGAATCAGCGAGACCACGAACTTGGATGCAAAACCGCAAGAGGCTTTATTGGAGATACGGGTACCCGGGCGACTTAGCTTCTGTGAGGCCAAGCGCCCCGAGCCAAGGGAAAGGGGTCCTTATATAGGGAAAAAGGCACAAGCTAGAAGCAGGGATTCTATTGGATAATTCTAATGAGGCATTGTACAGAGCTATTCCCATTGGTCAATGTAAATGAGGCGCTATACAGGGTTATTCAAATGAGGTGAAGTACAGAGTTATTCAAATGAGGTGAAACACAGAGTCTTTCAAATGAGGCGAAATACAGAATCATTTCTATTGGATGGTTCAAATGAGACACAGAGCCATTCCAGATCAGCATATTCTCAAGGTCTGGTGTCTGGTACAACAGACTCAATTCCCCCCCCCTCCGCGTCCAGATGGCTGACCTTGGGGGCGGAGACCTTGGGACGGAGTGTTTCTCATCGGGCGGGGGCTCAGGGGCAGGGCTCCAGGCCGGCCCACCTGGTGCTTGTTCTCCGGCCGGGCGTGCGGCGGGGGAAGTGGAGGCCGCCGGGGGTGGGGATCGGGATCGGGGAAGCCGCCGACAGGAGGAAGAGGAGACAAACTTGAGAAAGAAAGGGCTAAGGGGCAGGGGTCTTTCAGTTCTATCTCCACTGATCATCAAAATGAGGACAGGAGTTTCAACACATAAATGTATTGATACCAATATGTTCATGGATGTGAGAAACCATGAGACATCTGTGTCACCCCAAAGGCATCCAGCATGTACTATTCAACAGTGCCTGCTCTGATCTGCATTACACAAAACCATGAAGCCATGTCATCCATGTCATGACAAAAAGCACACCTCCAGGCCTGTACTTCATTGAACTGCTATAATGGCACCTGAATAAAGTTGCTACTCAGTGGGAATTCACCTGACCCAAGAAACATCCTGTGGGTGAGTTGTAGTTTACAGGGGAAAACCCACAAATCAAATCCTGCATATGCCTCCAATTAATTTGTATGTGAATAATTAAACATGTCTATGACTGCAAACAGAAAAGAGGATATTCTTAGAGCCATTCTCAGCTTCTAGTCACAGAGGAATAGATGAGGCCCTTCATTCAGCATCATAAGAGTGGTCCTATGCTATCCGCTCTGGTTCGTAGTTCTCTGTTAGCAACTCTGGCAACCATTTCTGTGCAGCCCTATAAGTCCTATTCTGAGTTTCTAGCAAATTGCATGAAATATTTCACTGTCAATTTTTCACTTATGATAAAAAATCATTAGGCAGCAAGTATTATCTATTGATTTCTACTTTGCCTTCCTCAACATGTTCTGCAAAACACTACTTTCGCTTCTTCACTTGTTAAGCTGAATGAATTAGTGAGGTTCTTTTTTCCAGCTAACCACAATATGTAGAATCATTGTTCTCTTTCCCTAAATCAGCATGAGTCCTCTTCAGATTTTGACGGTGTCATAGTATTTTTACCCTTTCACCAAATGTTATCTCCTGTTCAACATCAGAATTCAAAATACCTTTCTCAGGATACAAGTGTTGAGCCTTTGTAAGTAACATCATTATCCAACCCTCTGCTCAGAATATCCACCTCCATTCCACACCCCACAGTCATAGGCAATATGGTTGAGTAATTTTATTAATATGATTATTACATTATTAATACCATCTTTATTGATGTAATAAGTTTTATAATTAAGTTTTCTCTGCCCTAAAGAACAGATGATCACCAAAGACCAACAACTAACTTCATTCCTAGTAGCCTACAGGCAATCTACATACCTGTTCTTTGTTTGGAGGGGTTAGTTGAGTAAATGGTTGTTTATGGAGTTTTGTACATTTTAATTGCCTTTCTCTCTACTGGGAATTTAACACAGTATTGCATGCTAAGCAAGCAATCTACCAATGGTCTGTATCTCCAGCTATTAACTATTTCTTAGTTTGTCTAGAAGGAGCTTTTCATTTGTGTGTTGCATCCTTTAGTGCCTAAGCCCCTAACCACTTCCCACTTTACAGTGCAGTACTATGCTACTTTTTTGGGATTCAGAAGCTGTCAGAGGTCTGAGTTTTGCTGTGTCAGTGTCTCTAAGATGAAATAACTGCCATTTCTTAAATTCCTCAATTGCAGCAATATTACATTTTTAACTATTTATCTGCACTATATGTCAAGTCTATTTTGTTACTCTCAATATTTGGTCACTCCTGACATAGTAAGGCTTAAACAATCTCATTCATTTGAGAAGTGACAGTACCAGGATGCTTCTTATAAGAAAAGCAACACCACTCACTGGAAAGAAAATCACAGATTATATGCAGCTTCCTTTTCTTGACTTCAATGAGCCTTTTTCTAAACTAAAGCTCAACTGTAAGATTTTGTTCATTTTCTGTATTAAATGTAGCCTATCCCCTCAGTTTCAGTAACTGATGGGCAAACTTTATTCCAACGTATACTGTCTGACTCTCAGAATAGCTGCTCCCATTACTGCTCACCATTTGCTTATTCCAGCCACTGACTCTGTTAAAAAGGCATAACAGCACATGGACCTTTGTTCAAAAATACTGTGGCCACTAACAGAAATAGGACACTCCAGAAACATTGCTGCATCCCAAGACTGCAACACGGAAAATACCAATTCATCCAGTACAGCTTCTTGTATCAGAAAAAGAAACATGCTGTCAGGATGGTCGAGCTGTCTAAGGCTCTGTGTTCAGGTCGCAGTCTCCCCTGGAGGCGTGGGTTCGAATCCCACTCCTAACAACCTAGCTTTTGGCCGGGCCTTTAATCCCAGCACTCAGGAGGCAGGTGGATCTCTGTGAGAGATCCAGAGAGAGTGCCAGGATAGGCTCCAAAGCTACATAGAGAAACCCTGTCTTGAAAAAAAACCAAAAGAAAGAAAGAAAGAAAGAAAGAAAGAAAGGAAGGAAGGAAGGAAGGAAGGAAGAAAGAAAGAAAGAAAGAAAGAAAGAAAGAAAGAAAGAAAGAAAGAAACAGAAGTGCTCCAAATTGCAAAGGACTAACCAGCAGGCCCAGCAAAAGTGCCACCTGATAATCACAGAAAGATTTTTTTAAAAAATCAACTTTTTACAGTTACCCTTGTGAAATTTATTCAGGCAAGAATCATCAATGGATGCCTGGTTTAGTGTCAAAAGGTTTAAAAGGGAAAACTATTTATATAGCATCATCCTTTCTTTGTATTTTTCCACAAATCACTATTACTTCCCAAAGAAAATATCTAGAACTAACAGAGTGGGACTGCTCCCACCATAAACAAGCAGTCAAAAATACATCTTCAGTATCACTCCACCCTCATCAGAGAAACTTCTGGCAGCAAACGGTAGTTAACACAGAAACCATGGAGCCCTCAGCACTAATATCAAAGTGCTCCCCTCAAGGTGAAGGGATCTCTGTGGAAGAGTAGGTTCAAAGGTCTTAAGAGGTGTAGATGGTGGATGAATCCAAGGTAAATGCTTCTTCCAACAAAACAGGACTGATGCGCGCACACACACACATACACACACACACACACACACACACACACACACACACACACACACACACAGCCCCAGAAATCATGACAGCATGCACAGACCTGTACAAGCTCCAGAGACAAAAGCTTCATTCCAGTATGAAGAAGGGAAAAGAGACAAAATCCTACCACACAGCAAGAATCCATTTGCAATGGGTATCCACTGGGAAAGGGAAAATCAGTTTTCTCCAATGGGACAACATTGAATACATCAACTACAGTCCAGAGTAGGCAGGCCTCATGGTCAGGGGCAGCTGACCCACACAAAATAGACTCTATGTTTTTTTGTGTGCTTTGTCGTGGTAGTAGTGGTGATTGTGCTTGTGCTTGCCTCCTTTTTAGGTTTCGTTTTTTGGGGGTTTTGTTTTTATGTTTTTGGGTGAGGAAAAAGGTGGGAAAGGAGGTGAGAGAACCTGAGAGTGCTTGGGGGAAAGGAATATGATCAAAATGTTTTGTATGAAAAAACTTAAATAATAAAAATTTCATCAATAAGGTACCTGTTCACATGTAGAAAACGTAATTTTATGTAATATTTCACATATTACATTACATCACATATTTCACATATGTAATATATCACATAAATATGATAATAATTCAATATTATCATAAGAAAATATCAGAAGAACCCAAATATAACTTCTTAGAGTCAACTATACTAGTTTATTCAAAAATGTCAATGGAATGAAAGAAAAAGAAAAGCTAAGGAGCTGTTCCAGCTAAAAGAAGACTGAGACATATGAACGCTAAATTGAACGTATAATCCTGGACTGAATCCTGGGCTGGAGAAACAAACCATAAAAGAAAATGTATAGTCAGTTTTCTCCAACAGAAAAGAGCCAACAATAAATTACTTCCTGGACAGAATTAACTGAGAGGGCAGCAAGCCCCAAATGGGCAGGGTTTGTCAGCAACTCGACTTCCTGAGACTAGGTAATGCTCTTTTAGTCTCAAGGCCAAAACCTCAATCCCCAGAAGAGTAGATTGTTTTAATACAATATTCTTATTGCTTCTTTGAGAGTGCCATGCAATGTATTCTCATCACATTGTTACCCCTTTCTTTCCCTTAACTCCACCTAGACTCATCCCTTACCTTTCTTCCAAATTCCTGTCTTTTTTAACATAATTCTTTTTATTGATTTCTTGGGAATTTCACATAATGTACCATAATCCTACTCATTTCCCAGTCCTTCCGTGTCCACCTTCCACCCGTGTAGCTGCCGGCCCCCAAAAAAAAGAAGAAAAGAAAAAAAAGAAGCAGCATTTGCTTATCCATCTCCCCCACTTCTCCATCACATATCCATTGTTGCCTTGGGCACTGTGGTGTGTCACATAGTACACCCATTTGTCCAAACATCTTTACTTGCAAATGGTCATTGCAGTGAGTGTTGGTCAAGGCCTCTGGCCTCTGGTACACCATTAGTACTAGACCCTCACCAAAACTTCTTTCCATTATCCTGCTGTTGCCCAAAATCATGGAAATCCTGTGGCTATGGTTCTGCAGCACTGGTCCCTTCATGCAGTCCCACCCAGTCCAACTGGGGCTGCAGATAAATTTATGGGGCTGAGGCCACCCTCTGGAGCATAGTCAACTTGCCAGGAACCACACCCTTAAAGAACTGACTCTCCCTGTAGGGGCTTAGCAGTTTGTTTTAGTTTGCTTCTCTGTTGTTGTGATAAAATACTGCCCAAAGGCAACTTATGGGGAAAGAATTTGTTTAACTTACAGGTAATGGTCCACTATGGAGGGAAGCCAGCCAAGGCAGGAACTCAAATCAAGAACCTGGAGGAAGGAACTAAAACAGTGACCATGGACGTTTTCTAGCCAGGCATTGGTGGCGCACCACTCGGGAGGCAGGCGGATCTCTGTGAGTTCGAGGCCAGCCTGGTCTCCAGAGAGAGAGTGCCAGGCTCCAAAGCTACACAGAGAAACCCTGTCTTGAAAAAAAAAAAAAAAAAAAAAAAAAAGCTTGCCTGAGGATTCAGAAAGCCAAGTCACCCACAAGCTATAGAAACCAGGCACACATCTTTAATTCCAGAAGCCAGAAGCTAGGAGGTAGTGATACATACCTTTAATCCTAGGACTCAGGATTAAGAGGTAGACTGATCTCTGTAAGTCCAAGGTTACCCAGATCTACACAAGACTGATCCAGTCCTAAAGAGAAACAGCTCACACAGAGATGATCGCAGCATCTGAGATCACACACCTTTAATCCCAGCATTAGGAGGTATATAAGACAAGAGCAAGGTCTCAGTAGGAGGCATTCACTTTCCAGCCACATGAAGATAGGAAGGCTCAGCATCGAGAAGGATGGAAAGACATTGAAGCCTCTGGATTCTCCAGTCACACTGAAGAGAAGCAGTAGTTTGAGGCTTGGTGAAGAGCTCCTGCATGGATCAGCCCTTCCAGTCTGAGCTTGAGGTGAGAGCTAGTGGCTGACTGCTTTGCTTCCCTGATCTTCAGGTTGAACCCCAATATCAGTCTCTGGGTCTCTTATTTTTCAAGATACACAGGTAAATAGATGGAACTAGAAAGCATCATACTGAGGGATATATCCCAAACCCAGAAAGATAAGTGTCACATGTTCTCACTCATGCATGGATATCAACATTGAATCTTTAGATTGCTGTGTTTAATTTCAAGCACCTGTAGAATCCAGGAAACTAGAAAGAAACCATTGGTGGGGATGGAGAAGAAAGATCTTAAGCGAGAAAGACAAAAGAACAATGGGATATGAAAGGGAAAAGGAGAATAATGGGAAGGGAGGTCTCTGTGTGGGCATTTGGGTAAGGGATAACTAGTATTAAAACTGTTTGAAAAATCCATATGTAAACACACACACACACATATGAAGCCTGTGGTGTGTGTGTGTGTGTGTGTGTGTGTGTGTGTGTGTGTGTGTGTGTACTCAAATCAAAGAGTTTAATTGGAGTTACCCTACACAAGTCAAGGTCTAGTCTTTGTTCTATTGAATTTTTCAGCTGATTATGTGGAACCCACACATATAACTTGCTTTCTTCTAACATAAATATTAATCTCATCCAACAGTAATATGACCAAGAAATAGAAATTGGGCACATAGGGCAGGAACCCAAAGCAGCAGTTCCTCCTGCTTGAGGCCAGGAATACCAGGAGAGTTCTTTTTCCTGCCCTTTGTTTGAACTCTTCTGACTAAAGGCTATATGTACTTATGTTACCAACACCAAGAGGAGACACCTGGACACATGTCGAGCCAATTGGCATCCCCACCTCACCCAAGTTTCTTCCAATTGAAACACTCCCAGATTAGCAACTCATTGGCAAGCTATTTTCTGGATGTCTCCTGCTTACAGGAATGTTCCAGTCTAGCTCTTGCTCTCTCACTCTCTTGATCTCACTCAACATAGCTAAGCTCCAATCTACAAATGTATAATAAACTTCTCTCTCGAACACATCCACATGGATTCCATTCTCTGGATTCACAAGACAAGAATCTGAAAACTGACTAAACATAGCTTTAGTGGTCATTGAGTTTCCAAGACCTTAGCTCTCCAAGAAAGACTCCATCATCAAAAACATCCCAAGATTTCCATCATCAGGGAAACATCAAAAACATGATCAGGTAAACATGCAGAATACAAAACCGGGTAAGCGAACACTGGCTTAGCAAAATGAACACAAATTAAACACTATAGTGAAAACTGACAAAACCGGTCTACAGGTTTCAGAATAAACTATTACATCTATGCTAAGTTTCCTTATCAAGAAGATATATTGGTGTTCTCCAATCACTTATCTTGTGCAGTGAACAACTGTTGAGATTTTATTTATGCGTATGTTTTATCACAATAAAAGCTATGTATTAAAATTATTTAATGCTGTTTCCTGATTTTAATACATATAACTGATCATATAAAATTATTAATAATTATTACTGGGTAATAATTAAAATAACTTAAACAAATACTGATCATTAAAGCTTTCCAGCTGCTTTCTGGTTGGAGCTAAGGTTCATTACACAGGCAGAAACACGTGCTTTATATTGTTAATCTGGGTGACAATCCATGGGGCAATATGTTACACTGAATTTAAGATCTAAACATTGCTCCTACTTTTTCAAATAAAGTCAAGTTCAATCACAATAAGAATTGGTGAGTACATGTGGACATATCACATTTATAGGGGAAATGTGAGTCCCCACTCCTGTCACCCAGGAACACACAAGCTGCTCACTGAAGCTGCATGTTTTGTATGGATTCAATTTTATTCCCAGAAGAAAACAGCCCTTATAGGCAGCTGCATGAGTGACAGGATTCTTCTTTCTGAGCATGACAGTTAATCCTGAAACAACCCACTTCAGACAACCCAGAGAGTAATGAACCTGAGGAGGTCAGTTGAGGACCACACAATTTACATTCATTAAAACTAATTAAAACCACAGGCAGGAATTAAAAGCTGGAGACTTATAATCAACAATTATTGGACCATACTACAAACTACTTTTAACAACTTTCTAAAAAACATTTCTTCCTAAACAAAAGAATTAACTCTTTGTAGCCTGCATACTAGACCATAACCTGGTATTAGAATTTTCATTCTTCCAGGGAGACATTACTATCCTTAAATCAGGTGTCTATCAATCATGACATTTCTCTCTCATGTAAAACAATCTAAACAGAGATGGGCTTTCCATGATGCAATAGATGCACATAATCTTCCTCCATCTCTCATGTTTTCCCCAAGCATCTCTTGATACCTACTCCCTCATAAGCACAGGGTGGTGTGCTTATGATCTGAGAACTGGTATTTTGGAAACCACACAGAAAGAGCGTGGCCTCCATGCCAGAGCCATCTACCCACTGTTAGATCCACCTTTGTGCTAATGCTTCAAAGAAATGCCTTCATGCCATCTCTAACCCAGAATTTTAGTCAGTCCTTTGACTTGACAGAAATGACTCAACTCTCAAGTCCTGAATGAGTGTTGCAACATTTGTAAACTCAAAAACAGCACATTCCAGCACAAAAATTTAGTTAAGCCATGGATCTTTTTTAATTCGGTATCCAGTGATTATAACTCTGCATCCTTTAAATAAAATTCAGCATGTGATATAAGAAGTATGGGACACATAGAGGTAAATAGAAACGAGCAGTTAAAGATGATATAGCTAGGTAGGGGTGCTGGTGTGTGTCTTCGATCCCAGCCCTCCAGAAGCAGGATACCTAAGAGCTTAAAACCAGCTTGAACCACATAGCCTCTCTCCTGTCTCTGTGTCTCTCTTCTTCCTCCCTCCCTCTCTTTCAGTTGAAATATTGAACAGCAATATTTCAGATAAAATAAAGCATAGGACAAACAAGTCTTGCCAGCATGGCTGATTAAACATGACCTGTCGCGTCTATCTCGACCAGCAAGAGAAACACGACCATGACTCTTCTTCCAGCAGTTTATTCAGGAACCTTGGACAACAGCTTCTCCTTCCCCCAGCCCCCCCAGCAAGCCCTTAAAAGCAAGCTCATTACCCAATTAGCTCACACCACCTGGCGATCCCGGATAGGTCACAGCTGGAGGAGGCACACCAGATCCACTAAGCGCTTCCAAATAAGGCTTGTTTACAGCTAAGCTCGGTCTCCCTGGCATCCAGCCAGGTGACATCTTGGTGCTGTGGCTCCCCACAGTTCCCCCTTTTTGATTTAAAAATAACACAACAGGCAAGGGTAGAGGTCTGATCCCTGAAATCAAGGGACTTTGTAATGACCCCCTGCCCAGTTATCAGTCGAGCTGGTACCACCCCTGTCCGGTATCTTTTCTCAGAGATGGGAGTACGATACCAACCCATAGGCAATCAAACATGCCCTTCATGAAGCCAAGGAACGCTGACTTCAAGTGCAGTACTTCGTCTCGAAGCCTGAGTGGGATGACTGCTTAGCTCTTTAGTACTGTTAGCCAAGCCTGAGGCGACTGCCCTGCCTCCAGGGCCACGAAGGCTTGTGCAATCATGGCATTACTTCTCTGCTGTGTGACCCTCATTCTGCAGATACACCATAAGGCTATGAAACTAACTAGGATAAGCATTCCTCCCAGGGCACCCATTCCTGCCCACTCTTTCAGATGATTCATGGCTTGAGTGATCCATGCAGACAGTCCTTCGGCAACAGAGACATCGACCCAGGTGGAATTCACATTCACAATAGAGAGCCTCGGGTTCTGCATCAATTTGTCGAAGTCGCCAGACCAATTACCTAAAAGATACTGAGAAAGCTGTTTAGACATATTGGCTGCTAACGAATAATTACAGAGGTCATGCACAATCCAGTCATCTTCCACTCATATCCTAGTTGCGCCAACTGTCACAGGGCATCGACCTGTTCCTGAACTAGGTCAATGCATTGGTTCAAAACCATCATACTGCCTTTTAACTGAGAAACAAGCTCGCACCAAGCTCATCCAGTTGCTTGGAGTCATGCAATGGCGATTAAGAGCTTCAACCTGCGCTGTTGTAAAAGCTGTGGTTACCCCATAAGTGCGGACAGACTCAGCAAGCACTTCAATCGTTTTGAAATCAAGGGGCTCATGATAGCCCTGCCCCGAGTTATTCTGAAAGACAGAATAACACAACTCATGTCTCACTTCCTTCCAAAACTCCGGGCAAAAGAACTGCCCCCCGCCCCCCCAGCCTCCGGGAGAGGAAGTTATATTATATGGAGGAGGGGCGGTCCTGGAGCAGTAGGCTCCACCTCGAAGGACTCAGAGCACTTCCGGAAAGATGACCTCTCCATTTTCTTCACTAGCAATTCTAGTTCCTCTTCCGAATCTGAACTACTCTCTTCAGAACTGTCCTTTTCCGATATCATTGAGCGCTCCTCCTTCAGCTGTTCTAGCACCTCCTGCCCCTTTTCTAGATTCAGCCCTTTAGAGTGCAACAGCTCTTGAAGAGCGAGATAAATGGGTTGCGATGTCAAATTCCCCATACTTTCACTTTTGATTACTTCTGCTTTGTCTGTTCCTGGAACTCTTTTGCTCCTTACCGGAGACCTTACTGCCTCTTTACCGAGGTCCTTAACTTGGTCCCAACTTACCTGGGACTTACCAGTCGACTGCCCTGACTGCAGGAAGTTCTGAGCCATTCACCCACGAGAGAGGTTCCCCGTACGGGCCACCACTTGTTGCGTCTATCTTGACCAGCAAGAGAAACAAAACACAACCACGACTCTTCTTCCAGCAGTTTATTCAGGAACCTTGGACATCAGCTTCTCCCCCCCCTCCCCCCCGCAAGCCCTTAAAAGCAAGCTCATTTCCCAATTAGCTCACACCACCTGGCAATCCTGGATAGGTCACAGCTGGAGGAGGCACACCAGATCCACTAAGCACTTCCAAATAAGGCTTGTTTACAGCTAAGCTCGGTCTCCCTGGCATTCAGCCAGGCGCCATCTTGGGGCTGTGGCTCCCCACAATGACCTGAACTAGGACTACACCAATAGGCATGCTAACATAGAAGGGGAAACCTGAGGGGTCCTCAGTTTTACACAAACAACTACAGGCAACTGAGGAATGCTGACAGTGGGAGAAATGGTCTTCCCTAGGGAAGAGCACACCAGTTGGAGATTCCATCCCAGATGGTCAGCCCTGAAAACATATATAAATACAAGTAACATCACATGAATTTAGCAGGTTGTATTTGTATGTGTGTGTGTGTGAGTGTGTGTGTGTGGGGGGGTGATCAACAATTAAAGAATAAAGGTTATGAGTTTGAAAGAACAAAGGGAAGTACACGAAACACTTTGGAGGGAGGAAAGGGTAGGGTGAACTGATAAAATTATATTGTAATCTCAATAAATACAAATTATTCAAAAAATTTTAGAGTAAACAATGCATATCACAAGTGAGAATTCATTACTTTATCCCAACCAAAGCCAGAGTTGAATTGCTTTCTTTCCCTCAATTACTTAGATTATATAAGGTAATTGTCACTATTTTCTCCATCATATTTCTGCAAACCAGTATCACATCATAGTGAAGAAAGGCTTAGAGCAGTAGTCCTCAGCCTTCCCAATGCCGCAACCCTTTCATACAGTTCCTCACGTTACGGTGACATCCAGCCATAAAATTAATTTTGTTGCTACTTCATAACTATAATTTTGCTACTGTTGTGAATTGTAATGTGAGTATCTGTGTTTTCCAATGGTTGTAGGTGACCCCTGAGAACCACTGGTCTAGAGAAACTAAAAGACTGACTGACATTTACATGTCTTAAATGCACTGCTGTGGTCTTCCAATTAGTCTAATCTCAACTAGTCATTTTGAACACAAAATGATATTTAGTAGTAAGAAAAACTGCATTTCGTTCAAATAGCTCCCTTATATATTTTCACTTCAAGTATGAAATTAAAAAAGGACTATTGCAGAATTTATGACAATTAGAAATTCATTGGAGAGAGGGACCTGGAGGCAAAACAAAGCATCCAGCATCAGCCACCATTCCTGTGTTGCCCCTGCACCCTCCAGGAAAAGAGGAGAGGCTAGAGCTTTGAAACTATATCCACCCACCACGGAGGGGGAGAGACTCCACCTGTTCCCACTGGAAGAAGAGATAGGAAGACAACAGGATAAGAACCTACTTAACAACAGAAAGACTTACGTGACACCACCAGAGTCCAGGGACTCTACACCAGCAACACCTGAACATCCCAATGCAGATGAAGCAGAAGAAAATGACCTTAAAAACAACTTCTTGGAAATGATAGAGGCCCTCAAAGAGGATATGAGAAAATCCCTTAAAGAAACAGAAGAAAAAAAACAAAACCAAAAAAAGTGCAAGAAATCAACAACTCTTTTAAAGAAAGCAAGGAAAGCCAAGAAAAAACAATCAAGCAGATGAAGGAAACAATTCAAATAGTTCAAGACCTGAAAACTAAAATAGATACAACAAAGAAAACACAAAATTAGGGAATGCTAGAAATAAAAAAGCTAGGTAAACGATCAGCAACTATAGATGCAAGCATAACCAGCAGAATACAAGAGATGGAAGAGAGAATCTCAGGTGCTGAAGATAAACTAGAAGAAATGGATTCATCGACAAAAAAAAAAATCTTAAATCCAACAAATGCTTAGCACAAAATATCCAGGAAATATGTGACACCATGAAAGGACCAAACCTAAGAACAAAGGTATGGAAGAAGGTGAAGAAGACCAGCTCAAAGGTGCAGAAAACATTCAACAAAATCATAGAAGAAGACTTTCCCAACCTGAAGAAGGACATGCCTATGAAAAAGAAGCTTACTGAACACCAAACAGACTGGTGTGGAGGCATGGATAATGATTCATGGGACTAGGTTCAAATATAGGTTAAACATAATTTATTTCAGAGAGAAATAACTTACATAAGAAGCAGATGGATGCCGCAGGTTCCAGCTCTAAGGATCTGCACAGGCTGCTCCCTGTGACCCAAGCAGACTAAAGAGAGAGACTGTAGGGGAAGCTGTAGCCACGCCTACTTAGGGGCTGGCTACAGGTGTGCCTGACCACACTTGTGAGGGCGTGGTCAGGGTGACGTAGTGTGACTGCGTTTTCTCTTTCAGTTTCTCCTTTGGTACTTGCTGTACAGACTGCTGCCACGCCGGCTGGCTAGGTCCCTCTGTAAGTAAGGCTTTTCCCTATTAAATACCCTTATATTTCTACCTGACTCAGTATTGGTAATTTCCCACTATAAGAGACACCTACCCAGACCCCAGAACTAAACTCCCTTCCTATCACATCCTTCACCTGTGATCATGCTCATACAGGCATGGTCAGCACTACAAGTATGAGCATGGTGGTCTACTCTTAGTCCTTAGTCTAAAGAAAAAGATTTAGGCTTGATATACAATGATAGCAAATATCAAGTATGCTCTAGGAGAAGGAAAAATAAAAGTAAACACACTTAAGACCTATTGCCAGTAAAGCAACAAGAGCAAAAGGCAAGAACTATATATCCAGTCCTAGGGTAAAGGCATAACAGAGATTACTATAGAGTTGTCCTAAGCTGCAAAGTTTAAGTCTTGTACCTAATATTTCTATGTAGGAAGAGAGAACAATAATTGTGACAGTCTAACCTCATCAAAGACCTGAAAAGGAAGTGCAGGTAAGCAACTTCCAAAATGTGCAGCAAAGACAGAAACAGCAGACTATCTGGACAGTCACCTAAAGTCTCACAGCATCGTAGGGGCGACCAACTTTGGCTAAAACCTGGAGTATCTGACTGACCAACATAGAAGCAGGGAGATAGAAAGGCTGTCTCACCCTATCTTGACAAGGTTCAGCAGTCTTCTAAGTGTATCTCCTACAAGCACAGTAGGACAGCATTCCAAAGTCAGTGGTAGAGGTGGAGGCAGTTCTTTGCCCAGGAGGCCATTAGCTGAGGAGAGAATGGACTTCAGAAGGAGTAACAACGTTGCCCGACATTTTCTCAGGAATAGTTTGGTGCCATCAGGAGTAATTGTATCTCCTGTCAATGGAGTACTAATATTAAAACATTTAAATGCCATATTCTGCAGGTCTATGAAGTGATTGAAGATCAAATACCTATGTCTGACTAATCTCATAGATAAGAAACATATGGGGGAAGGGCCTAGGCCTGGCTCAGGATGATGTGGTAGACTTTGGGGAGCCCCTTTTGAGGGCCTTACCCTGCCTGGGGAGTGGAAGGGGGATGGCTAGGGGCAGGTGGGATTTGGGGGGAGAGGGAAGGGAGAAGGAGAAGTGATTGACATGTGAAACAAGCTTGTTCCTAGTTTGAATTAATAAAAGAATTTTTCAAAAGGAATATCAAAAAAAAAATGTGTGGTAATTAGTCTGTAATTCTCAGAAACATAGTTGCACAATGGCTGAAGCTCCCCAAAACAATTTAACCAGAACAATTTCAAAAAAATGTAACTATGTACATATATATATATATATATGTATATATATATATATACATATATATATATTTCTCAATAGCAGAAATAGAACCGAAATGTCTTGACTAGAAGTAGAACTGTAGAGTGCAATATGTAAAATATCCTAAGTTGTATCAATATACAAAATGTATATACATCAAGATAGTTTTATATTTGTGTGCAAAACATCATAAACAGAAAGAAGATCCTAAACAGTCAACATACAATAATCTAACTATTTAAGTTATAGCTATAGCTATATCTATAGCTAACAGCTGCTAAAGTTAGTTCACTAGAAAATATGTTAATCTACCTATACCCCAACCTTACCATACCTATTCCATCCACACCCTAAAACTTATCTAAAGAGATACCTTACATAACCAACCCAAAACAACTAAAATCAACCTTATGCAGGTGAATATTATCCCTTAAAGTCAAAAATGGGTGTTGTTTTCTTAGGATTACTTCCTGCTGAAATGGGATGATGATAACTCCATGGGATCCTGTAGGAAAAAAATAGAGCAACAAAAGTCTCGAGAGGACTAGCTAGTCTCTGTATGGCAAGAGATGCTTAACTGAAGTTCTTATCTGAAGCTCTGATCAGGGTGTAATAAGAAGGTGCACCTTTTCAGCTAGCTAGTCTAGAGTTGTCTTGAGCCTTATTGTCCCAAATCAGTTTTAAGGTGGTATTTGTTAGTTCAGAGGCATCAAGTTGAATCAAGTGGAATCGATGATGTGGGGGCCCATCTTCTTTCTGGAGAGTTCAAATATTGCTGTTAGGAACTTTTTTTGTTCACTGTGGAGGACTTAAACATTAATATCAGCACAGGAAGTATAACTTCCATAGGTAAACATACAGGGAAAGGTAACAATAAGGATGAAATTAAGAATGAGGAAATTAAGGATTTTAGAGAATACACAGTTAAGACAATAGTAGTCCTAGATTTTGTTTTCTTCTGTCTTACACCAATGGCCTTTTGATAGGAGACAGAAACTCTGAATTTTATTTAAACAACATGTTTGAATTTGGAGAAGGAAGCCCAAGTCCAACCCCAAAGCCAGGTTTGATATTTTTGTGAATAGGGACAACAATAGTGCTGGGAAGTAGGTATGACAGATTCTTCTTTGTATGATGGTTCTTTCTGGATAGCTGTCCTCTCTTTTTTAGGCATCTACATATTCGGTGTCTCTTTGGCTTTTTGGAGATGGGTTTTCCTGTAAAGATAAGAACAAAACAGTCCCCCTACCTTTGTAAAAAGACACAGGCTAACACAATGGATATAGAAACAGAATTCATCCTTCTGATGCATGCAAAAAGCACACCTCAACGTCAAAGACAGATACCTCAGAGTTAAGGGTTAGGAAAAGATTTTCCAATCAAATGGCCCTAAGTTGCAAGCTGGTTTAGCAATCTTAATATCTAACAAATTAGACCTCAAACTAAAATTAATCAAAAGAGATTTTTTTAAAAGGGCATTTCATATTTATCACAGGAAAAATACATCAAGATGAAGTCTCAATTCTCAACATCTATGCACCAAATACAAAGGCGCCAACATTCATAAAGAAACATTACTAAAACTCTAATCACTTATAGTGGGAAACTTCAACACACCACCCTCACCACTAGACAGGACCACCATACAGAAACTTAACGAAGAAGCAAAGAAACTAGCAGAAGTTGAGACCCAATTGGGTTTAACAGATGTCTATAGAACATTCCATCCAAACAAAAAGAGTTTACCTTCTTCTCAGCACCATATGGTGCTTCTCTAAAATCAACCACATACTCAGCAATATACCAAACCTCAACAGATACAAAAATTGCAATAATCCCCTGTATCTTATGAGGCTACCATGGCTTAAAAGCATAATTCAGCAAAAACACAAATTGCAGAAAACCTACAAACTCATGGAAATTGAACAATGCTCAACTGCATCACTCTGGGTAAAGGAAGAAATAAAGAAAAAAAAATCAAACACTTCCTAGAATTCAATGAAAATGAAGGCAAAACATACCCAAACCAATGAAACACTCTGAAAGAAGTGCTAAGAGGAAAGTTCATAGCACTAAGTGCCCACATGAAGAAACTGGAGAATAACCACACTAGAGAATTAACAGAACACCTGAAAGCTCTAGCACAAAAAGAAGCAAACTCACCCAGCAGGAGTAGTCAGGAAATAATCAAATTGAGAGCTGAAATCAATAAAATAGAAACAAATCAAACAATACAAAGAATCAATGAAACAAAGAGTTGGTTCTTTGAGAAAATCAACAAAGTAGACAAACCTTTACCCAAACTATCCAAAAGGCAGAAAGAGAGTATGCAAATTAACAAAATCAGAAATGAAAAGGGGGACATAACAACAGACACTGGGGAAATCCAGAGAATCATCAGGTCATACTTTGAAAACCTGTACTACACAAAATTGGAAAATTTAAAGGAAATGGATAATTTCTCGATAGAGAACAGATAAGCAATTTAAATAGACCTATAACCTCTAATGAAATAGAAGCAGTCATCAAAAGTCTCCCAATCAAAAAAAGCCCAGGGCCAGATGGTTTCAGTGCAGAATTCTACACTGAAAGAATAGAGCTAATACCTATACTCCTCAAAATGTTACACACAATAGAAGCAGAAGGATCATTGCCAAACTCTTTTTTATGAGGCTACAATTACCTTTGTACCCAAACCCCACAGACACAACTAAGATAGAAAACTATGACTAATCTCCCTCATGAAAAGATGCAAAAATACTCAATAAAATACTGACAAATCGAATCCAAGAACAAATCAGGAAAATTATCCACCATGATTAAGTAGGCTTCATCCCAGAGATCCAGGAATGGTTCAACATATGAAAATCCATCAATGTAATCAACCACATACACAAACTGAAAAACAAAAACCATTCATGATCATCTCACTAGATGCTGAAAAAGCCTTTGACAAAATTCAATACTCCTTCATGATAAAGGTCTTGGTGAGATCAGGGAAAACAGAAGCATACCTAAGCATAATAAAGACAATATACAGCAAGCCAACAGGCAACATCAACTAAATGGAGAGAAACTCAATGTGATTTCTTTAAAATCAGGAACAAGACAAGGCTGTCCACTCTCTCCATATCTCTTCAATATTGTTCTTGAAGTTCTTGCTAAAGCAATAAGACAACAACAGGAGATCAAGAGTATACAAATTGGAAAGGAAGAAGTCCACAAGGATGACCCCAAATAGGAATCTAAACAATTGTGGAGAGGCTACCTTAAATGCCCTTCCCTTATAATGGGAATGATGACTACCTTTAATGTCATCCTAGAGCTTTCATCCAGTAGCTGATAGAAGCAGAAGCAGAGATCCAAGCTAAGCACTGAGCCAAACTCCTGGAATCCAGTTTCAGAGATGGAAGAGTGAGGAACAAAGGGGTCAAGAACATGCTGGGGAAACCCACAGAAACAGCTGACCTGAGCAAGTAGGAACTCATGGACCCCAGTCTGACAGCTGGAGAACCAACATAGGACCAAAGCAATCACCTGAATGTGGGTGTCATTTAGGAGCACTGGGCAGTCTTCCAGTAGTGGAACCAGGATGTATCCCTAGTGCACGAAAGGACTTTGTGAGCCCATTAACCATGGAGAGAGATTCTCTTAGCCTATATACACAGGGAGGCTCTAGGCTCTGTCTCAAATGACTTGACAGATTTTGATGATTCCCTCATGGAAGGCCTCACCCTCCCTGAGGAATGGATGGGGGATGGGATGGGGAGTTGATGGGGGGCATGGGAGAGAGAGGGAACTGGGATTGATATGTAAAATAAGATCGTTTCGAACTTAAATAAAATGTATAAAAAATAGTTTTGGGAAAACAAAACAAAAAAGAAATTAGTTGGAGGGAAAGAGGAAAACAAAGAACTGACTAGAAATTTCTCTGGCTTTTAAGTGAGAGTCAATGTCAGTTAAACAAAATGTGAACCCTGGGGGAAAATATCGTAGTCCCTGAAGAGTGCTACTGCTCACGATGTGCCAGGTGGTGTTAACCTAGCACAGGAATAACTGGACATCACTGACAACAAGAAAAGAAAGACTATCAGAAATCCTTCACATCCTAGGAAAACCGAAGTTTTGCCAGGCTTAAATAACTTAGTAATTGCTAACTGACTCCTGAGGGAGCTGCACTCTTGGTCAGAAGATGACAACAAGGCTTCCACTCTACCCATCCTCCACTTTGGCCCAAACCACACCCATGAGATCCAATCCCTCCTCCCAATGCCAAGGAACCAGAAATGAAGAAAACACAGACAAGAAGGAGCACACCAAAAAGAAAGGAAGAGACAGTTATTCCTTCTGGCTTTGCAAATTCTAAGTTTAGATACATTCTTGTTTTCTAACCAACTTTAAAAGGTGACAGAAAAATTAGTCATTTTAATTCTGAGAAATACTGTATTCCAAAAAGTTCTACTGATACAAATCAGCACATGGACAACATGACAAGAAACAACTATTCACAGGAAAAATCAAATTATCAAATTGTTACCAAGTGATAGATTCTTTTGAAATTTTGTTTTTTAGAGATCTTTGCAAGGGTAGCTGGGGTGTGTTTGCACCAAGGCAGCAGCTGTGGTCACCACGGTTACATATCCTTCTCCAAGATGTTGCCCTTAGTCAAAAATGCTCTAAGCCATCTCCAAGTTAGAAGATTTCAGCAAGTGGTGGCCAGGCAGAACCACCAGAAACAGACACCTAATTTCCATGACAAATATGGAAATGCTATATTAGCATGTGAGGCCTTTCCTGTGTTTCTACATGGACATACACAACAACACAAATTAGAATAGAATGGAACCTGTCCCTTGTTGGCAGAGTCACCCCAAAGGAATGGAGAGATCAGTAGCCATGCAATAATCAAGGAACTGCTTCAAAACCAACTTATAAGTGATGCCAAATCAAAGAATCATATACTCATTAAAATACAGAGTATTGAAAAAAAAGTAAAGTACCTTTGAAACCTTCAAAAATAAAGGTTCCTTTGAAAGAAGACTAGTGGAAGGCAATTGGGATGTTTCAGGGGAGGAAGAAGGTACACAGAGCCAGTGAGAGATCAGTGCTGATTGGGGTTAGGAAGAAAGGGCTCTGAGGATGCTTTGGAATCCAGGGAGGCTGCTCTTGTTATGCTGCTGTTGCAATGGTACAGACAAAGGAGAAATGTGGAGGAACACAGAAAATAATTGGCCCTGATGCTCATAATGCTGTGTCAAGCATTTAATTCAATTCACCACTGAAATTGACTCTCTCTCTCTCTCTCTTTCAATAGACAAACAGGAAGAATAGATGGTATTTTTAAAACAGAAAAAAGAAAAACTGTCAGATCATTTCCTGACTTCAGCACTGTTGCTTGTTGCTAAATTAACAGAAGATTTCATTCGTGAACAAATTATCAAATCCTTAAATATAATTATGGTACATTTTAAAATATCAGTTCTAATTATATTTTTCTTTGACAAAGTAATTATACTTCAAGAAGCTGTGATCAGAACAATGTTTTTGCTGCTGCATCTTAGAGCAGAAGGTAGAAAAGGTGCTTTAGATTATCTTACAAAAAGCAAGCTGAACTTCACACAACCTTCGTGCCCAACCTTACGAAAGAAAGGCTTTAAAAATAGACTGCCAAACACAAATTTTAATCTTCTTTCAAGTCATTCATTGATTTGTAATTCAATGTTCTTTAGGACAATGGTGGGCACATACTGTAGGCTGCTTCCCCTCCATGGGTTTGTTTTCTGTGCATTTAAAATCACAGGCCTCTGCCAAGAGCGCTTTTGTTATTAGTCCAAAACAAATGAATTGAACCCAAGGCTGCTTTTTCCCAAGAGAGAGCAATACAATGCCTCAACTGGTATTCTTGACTTCAAATGTTCCAACAATTTATCTTCTCAGGAGTCTGTAACTATTGCTTTCTTTCTGAGGTCTCTAGCCCTTCCCACTTCCACTCCCCCACTCCAACTTATGTCTTAATGAGTAAATATTTCACTGTTCACCTGTATGAAATTCATTTTGCCTCTCTCTGCCCTGAAACTGTTCCCTCAAGATCCTATCTGAATTGCCTACAAAATCCTTCCCACAAGGATTTAGGGGCAGCCAACAGCTGCTGGGTCCTAACAGTCCTCAGCTTTATACTTTCGTTAGTTTCTTTTTCCCCATGAGAGGAAAGCTGTCTACAAAACGCAAATACATAAGGAATAAACCAAAGCACAGAGATGTACTAGTGAATTCACCTGTGCAGATTTTTCCTCTCTATAGTTAGGAAATTCTTAAGTGAAGTTGATTCAGAGCTTAGAAGGGGGGAGGACCAACAACGTGAATAATCTATAGCTCCAGCATTAGGAAGGTAGTTACAGGAAAGGGTAGAAGAAACACTGTTCACATTGGTAGTTAAAAAGGTAGGATAACGGGGGTAAAACACAGCGTCTCTCCCCGAAAAAGTCTTGAAATCTGCAAGGGTGTATTTATATACATGCGTCACTGAGAAAGACGAGGAAATGTCTTTCCAAAATCCACCGTACTTTGGCTTTTGTAGGTGGATCTATCTAGATCATTGAAAAAGACTCAGCAGATGCTCCCAGGTTTAGCGTGTACTCTGCAGAAGGTCAGAAGAACTGAGGTTGACACAAACCTTCAAGAGGAAGGAGAGGAGTTATGTACAGTTCTTCGAACTTCTATCCCCAGCAGATAGCAAATCGCTGGCTGGGATATCAATGATTCTTATATTATATAAAGATCCCCGACCAAATCATCTCCACCCCTGCCCTGCTGGAGACCACAAATGGAAGTGAATTATGAGTATGAGAAAGAACGAAACACCTTAAAGCTGGGATGACAGAGAAAACTTCCAGTCAGAAATAAATGCTGCCCTCTTGTTGAACTGTTCCTGACCATCTTAGTGAGTCATCTCGTTTTTAAAAGGCTTCCAGATATTACTTTCTTTTGCCTCTTTCTGAGCATCTAGTGGTACTTTGTGTATGAGAAGACAACTCTGATAGGTCCATCTGATGAAACTGACAACACATTTTGAAGTGTGTATTGCAAGCCATTTGGGGGTAGGTAATGCTACAATTCAAAATATATCTTACTTTTCTTCTCATCTGATATTTCTAAATAATTTGTATTCATGAGAACTAGAAAGAAGTGTATTATTCATTTTTACCTAAAGTCTACCCGGGAAGAGCCTTGACTAAGCCTATTGGTATTCACTCTTCATTGCAAAGCAAAGCTCTAAAACCCTCCTTGATTTATTACATTGTTTTACTGTGCTCTGTGAGTTGGACCCTTATCCAGTAGTCAGATAACTAGGCCATATAATTTTTCTCTGATAGCTAGGCCTAGGAAACAAACCCAGTTTTCTTTTTATAGGAATCACAAGTATTGGATACATTAAGAAAACTATAGCAGGTGTGAAGGCTACATTTTATTTTCTATATATTCTGAAAATCCTGGAATAAGTTTTGACAAATTAATTAACTTTTTTTTCTTTTTCTTTGTCCTCCAAAAAAAAGTTATTGACAGGGAAGCAGATCAATTATGTAATTAAGAAGCATTCAATGAGGACGGTACTAGGGAAACCAGGCTATCTGAAGTCATAAATCAGAATCCATGTAAGTCTCCTGGAATCAGCAAAGGTCTCCAGGGAACCGTGTAGCAAGTGGAAACATTGATGCATCAAGCAAAGGACTGTGGAGCCATCTAAACAGGAATAAAGTCATGCACCTTTTCTCAGATCCATGTGTGTGCATTTCAAAGTATGGTGCCTGATACAGTCTCTCTGCCTAAACTCCTTAGAAATCTTCACTGAAAAGCCTTGCTCACCACCTCTGCTCCTTGGGATTTTTCTCTTAGTGGAACTCCTACAATAGCTAGGAACTCACCAAGCTCTGGTCTCAGGGAATAGCTATAGAATCTTTCTCAATCATTCTACAGATTCCTGACTGGTTCTCCCCAACTTGACTGTTGTATGTGAATGTTTTTAGACTCCCTGGTAGTGCTTGTAGTGTGGGTCCAGCAGTCATAGCTGAGTAGATGCTTATGAAATAATGAATGTAGCAGGACAAAGAACCACTCATCTCTCTAAAGCTTCTAGTCATCTGAAGGACAAAATGTCATCTCCACTTAGCCTCTGCAATCTGAACATCTGTTTTGCCACACACTTCAGTATGCCTTCTGTGTTTTATTATATCAACCTAGAGTGTTGCTGTTTGACACTTTTCATTTTGCTCTTCTTTGGCTTTTCTAAGCATCTGATAGTTCTTTTGGCAAAAAGTATGCCATTGGACTCTGTGCTTAAACAATGACCAAATGTCAGTAAAATCATGTTCCCACCTTAAAACATCTTTCTTAAGATTTTGCCAGTCTTGGTACTATCATATAACTGGAAAAACAAACAAACAAAAAACAGTGAAGGGGGAAGAAGGAAGGAAGGAAGGAAGGAAGGAAGGAAGGAAGGAAGGAAGGAAGGAAGGAAGGAGCTGTGTAGCATTATTCTCAGAGTGATATGAACAAATGTCTACTGATCCCAGATGGGAAACCAACAACAAACCAAAATAAGGAGACCACCCAAGTCCATTTTGGTGAAACAATGAGTTTTGGGGCTACTTGCAAGAGTATGGGTAAGGGGTTACTAACAGGAACAGAAGTGATGAAAAGACATTTGCTTTGTCAAAACCTCGCCCTATCTCACAAAATGGAGGCATAAAGCTCACTGCACAACTTCCAGGCACCTCACCTGAAAGTCTCTTCCTGGCAGCTCAGTTGGTCTGAGACTTTTCTAAGGAACTACTTGGCTGGTCTGAGTATCTCTGGGCAGTTCTTACTGCTTATATAAGCTTGGGGAAGTAGGACCTAGTACATCTGGTTAATTTCAGGAACTTCCTGCAGCCTCAGTTGTATTAAGCAGTAGGGGGCCTCTCTTTAGAAATGCCTAATTCTTCAAAGATTCTCTGCAAGATGGAATGTATGACTTGGAATTACTCCATAACAGGGGCAGCAAGTGAGTGGTTAGAAGAGGAAGATAGGGGAAATTAGATAGGGGGCAGGGGAAAGAAACTGAGTCCTACAGTGGTGATCTATTCAAGTATGACAGATTACAACCATTTCTAAAATTAAGAAAAAGATGAACTTCTATTTTGAAACAAGTTGTATAAGGTATCCTGTTTGTTGCTGTGGTTTTCACCGTCATGTAAGGTTTCCATCACCCAAAAGATTATAGTTTTCAGTCTTTCTCCTTAGACAACAATGCAAAACAAAATAGAAGAGAATTTACAGAGAGGATGCCTAGGGCCCCGTCTCTCTGTAAGGACAAAACCCAGGAAAGCTTTCCACTCTCTGGGAGGAAAAGCCTCTAACAGGCAGTAGCAGCCCAGGCAAACCTGCACATCCAACTGAGCAGTCTGGGCTGAACCAACACTTAAAACTGTTAGGTGGTTGTATGAGTGGCGGTGGCTACAACATTGCTCTCAATGGACCCGAAACCTGTTCAAGTCACTTCCAGACTAAGAGGTTCCAAATGTCTCTGTACTCCAGAAGTGATGAATGATGATTTGATAGGGTCGCCTTTATTTTGAGGGATTTGTTTAAGCAAATAAATGTTTAGATCAGCATTTCCTAGAGGATTATTAATTATCCCATTATGTTCTTTTACTACTAGGTATGTTTATCATAAAATTTGGCTATATGTTTACAGATAAGTGAAGAGGCCACTTGATCTCATTTGGTTTGTCTAGCCACTTAAGCAACTGAAGATGGTCATCTCAGTCAATTTTAACTTGCTCTAGTCTATGCTCTGTTCCAGCAAAAACATGTATTAGCATTATCGAACAATATGTTTCTACTGTGTGTGTTGGCTTTCTAATACTATAACTAAACTGGGATATTTGGCTTACAAAGACAGAGTTTTGTTTTGCCTCACAGTTTTAGAGGTTTCAGTCCATGATCAGTTGGTCTCATAGCTTTTCTCTTATCACAACACAGAATTTCATTGTGAGACCAAACAATAGACCAATACAAGTAACTCCATGTCCAGGATGCAAATAGAGAGGAAAGGACTAGAGTACCAAAAACTTCCCACAAAGGTAAGCCTCCACTGACCCAGAGAACCCCCAGGAAGCACTATTTTAAGCTTTCTACCACCCAACAATAGCAACAATCCAAGCACCGAGCTTTTAAAACATGAGATCTTTAAGATCTAAACTATAGCAGTCTGATTATTAGCTATTTAAAATGCAAAATAGCAATATAAGAAAAACTGAAATTTCTATTTAGTAAAAGGTAGCATAATCTGCCAAATATCCAATAACATAAAATAAAAAATAAATTTAGGTAGGGCATTGGTGGTGCACGCCTTTAATCCTAGCACTCGGGAGGCAGAGGCAGGCAGATCTCTGTGAGTTCGAGGCCAGCCTGGTCTCCAGAGCGAGTGCCAGGATAGGCTCCAAAGCTACACAGAGAAACCCTGTCTTGAAAAACCAAAAAAACAAAAACAAAACAGTAAATTTATTTTGAAGATATGTGTGTGTGTTAACTTGAAGCTACAAAATTCAAATTAAAGTATTTTAGTGTGGATTTATATAGCTATGAAACTAGCAAAAATAAACAAATTTTAAAACAAATATTAGTAAAGTTTAAGGAAATTAGAAAGATTTGAGTTTCTTCAATGTGTTCAGTCTCTGCAGAACAATCTGGCATGTGTGAGACAATAGTTATGACTAAGGTAATAAATTATGTCAGTTACTTATTTTGTAATAATCACCAGCATGGATCCAGAAAATAACATCATTTCTGATGTATATTCGGAGTTGATGTTTCCTAAAGTAATGCTTCAACGAAATGTCCTGTGCCAGTGTTTCATTTTTATGGCAAACATTGACAAAATTGTAGAAGAAAAATTAAGGTCTTCTAAAACTTGAGTAGTAATACAAATTTGGAAATCTTCAAATAACAGATAGGTAGACTTGGTGGTTTGGATGAGAATGGCCCCATAGGCTCATGTATTTGAATGTTTGGTTCTCATTTGGTGGAATTGTTTGGGATAGATTAGAAGGCATGTGCTTGTTGAAGGAGATGTGTTACTGTGGGTTACCTTTGAAGTTTCAAAAGCTCATGCTAGGCCTGGTCTCATTCTCTGCTTGCAACTTGTGGATATGATGTAAGCTCTCGGCTACTGCTCCAGTACTATGCCTGCTTGCTACCATACTCTCTGCTATGAGGGTCGTGGACTAATCCTCTGATATTATTAGCAATTCCTCAGGATAACTTTTTAGTAAGTTATCTTGATCATGTCATCTCTTCACAGCAACAGAACAGGAACTAATAAGACTATAGGTGAATTTGATAAAATATCACATTACACCAAGCTAAGCAACATGTCATTGAGCTAATAGAATATCTCTTTGTGAGGAATGGAAGATGCAGAGGGAGCAAAGGAGGCACTCTGTGTCCTTTCTTTCCTGGATCCTTTGGTCTGCAATGATGGTAAGAAATTTCAATTTGTCAAAGCAGAACATGAAATTTAAAATGTGTGAATAACTGAACTGAACTGGAATCCAGTTGCAGAGAAGGACGAGTGATGAGCAAAGGAGTCCAGACCAGGCTGGTGAAACCCACAGAAACAGCTGACCTGAACATCTGGGAGCTCTTGGTCCCCAAACTGATAGCTGGGATACCAGCATGGGACTGATCCAGACACCAGAAACATAGGTTTCAGTGAGGAAACCTCGGAAATCTACGAGAACTCCTGTAGTAGTTCAGTATTTATCCCTAGCATAGGTGTAGACTTTGGGAGCCCTTTCCACATAGAGGGATACTCACTGAGCCAAGACACACGAGGGTGGACCCAGGCCCTATCCCAAAGGATACGATAGACTCTGATGACACCCTATGGAAGACTCACCCTCCCTGGATATGTGATAGGTAGGGTGTTAGTTGTGGGGGTTGTATGGGAGGACAGGAGGGAGAAGGGAACTGGAATTGACATGTAAAACAATCTTGTTTCTAATTCAAATTAAAAAGAAAAAGAAAAAAGTGTGAATAAGGTCCAAAACGTTTAAGATAGACTACGTAGAAGCCTTCATATACGAAACAGGACATACCAAGTAAGGTGAAAGGAAGAAGTGTAAGCCATGCATCTCTGTATGTGAGCTCATAAAGGCTGCCTAGTCTTGGAAATGTTTCTGTATATAAAACAATCAACAGTTTTGAAAACAAATTTACAACAAAACAGGGAGGGCTGAGCTACTGCAAGGTATGGACCACAGCAATCACTGAAGATTTCTCTTAAGACAATTCAACTTTACTTCCATATTAGGCAATATCAGGTGTTACACGGAAACACATAAGGCCTCAAATAATAAAGTTTAATGGTGCCATATTTGTAAGTGATACTAACTTTTCTAATCAATCAATATGTTGAAATAGAACAACTTGGCTGGATGCCAGTTTTTAAGCTATTTGTTGTTATCATAATTCTAACATTTAAATGGAGTTAGATAGAACTTTCTCCTATTTCTGACACTAAAATAGAAACAAGTCTAACAGTAACAGGGTATTAAATTTCACCAATATTGTTCATGGTTAATATAATATATTGAAGCCCATTCATCCCAACATTAAGAGGAAAATAATAGCCAGACATGATTGCATCATGTTTATACTACCCACACTCAGAAGGTAGAGGCAGGAGGATTGCCACAAGTTTAAGGCCAATTTGGTCTACACTGCATTTTCCAGGCGAGCCAGGGCTATATCCTGCAGGAGGCAGGAAAAGGGAGAGAGGAAAGGAGAGGAGAGAGAACAGAGAGTAAGGGGGATAGATTTAAATAGTTCTGCAAATGACATGACAGGTTAATATTAACCATTAGTAACAGCACAAACAATTCTTTCAAAGTTTAGCTGGTATTGGCCTGTCAAATTTCTACAATAAACGTGCTGAGTCACATTGTGAAGTATCTTTAAAGTCTATGTAACAATGCCTGTGGTCAATGAGAGAGTCACAATGTTACTCTAGTTTAATGAACAACAAAAGCCCTGTTTCTCTTTACCAACCAAAGCAAATCTTATGAAAATAGTTTTCACCTCACCTAGTGTTAATCCTCAACATTGTAGATCATTGTTGTTACTTCTTACAAACACAAGTAACAGGTGTGAGGGTCAGGAAAAGAATAGTCATTTATAAAACCAAACTCCGGAGGCTTTTGATAGTCTCCATTTTTGCTCCTGCTAAGTTTCCTTCCTAGGGAGAAAGGTTTATTTCTGTCTATTGGGGATCTAAGATGAAAATTTCTGTTATTTTGATACGGGTCTTCTATCTATGGTAAGTGGTTAGTAGGTCCAAAATTATCCCAGATCTTTTGGGATGACATGAAATACTGTTAAATAGGGGGAAGTCAAGGCTTAACTATGGACCCTAGCAGCTGTCCTATCACATTTTATCTAGAGACAGATCTAGGGCTGAAAACTGTTAGAGGGGCCTAAGGAATAGCAATGACTCAAAAAACAGTCGAAGAATCGAAGAATCATCCTGTGAAGCAACATTTACCAGTGCTGAGCCACAGGACACATAAGACAGAGGGAAAACTGACACCAGAGCAGGGATTTATCTCCTCCTCCCACCCCACTTGATAACAAGTTGTCACCAGTGTGCAACATTTCTAAAGTCAAGGCCTCTGGCAGGTGACCCTGAGGGGCAGAAGTTCTTTGTAAGCAGCAAAATATCAACAATTCAAGTGAAGAAGCTTGCAGCCTTTGTGGTGCCAAGGAGGGGGCCCAGGGTAGGAGATGGTGCAGGGGACACTCTAGAGGAGGCTGGATCCAGTACATCTGCAACAGGTAAGCAAATCTACTATCATGATGAAATTCTGGAATTGTCAGTGATTCATTCTTCAGGGTTGAACACAAATCACATGACACCACGAGGAGAGAACATAATTCTGAGTCTATTGGCTGCGTGTGTGTATATGTCTCAGTACAAAGTCAAACAAATTGTGAAAAATAAATCTATAGCTATCCGGGTTTCTTTTTTGTTGTTTGGTTTTGAGAAAGGGACTTTCTCTATAGTGAGGTGATCCTCAGACTTTCAGTCCTGTTGCCTCTGCCTGTCAAATACTGAAATGGTAGATGTGTGCCAACAATATATTTAATTTGTTGTCTGTCAAGATTAAGAAAAAAATAACGGAACAGAAAAGAGATTTGCCTAGTTATTAAGGAAGTAGTATAATTTTTATACACATATGATCATAACACCTTTGCATAAAATAACAAAACAAGAGCTTCTGAGAGGAAAATTTTGCCAGTCCCTTTTCCTAAGGCATGGCTGAGGAAGCAGGTAATTATGAGTTTGCACATTAGGCCATTAGAAAGTCAGCCTGACCACACGTCAGTTTCTCTGACTGTAAGACAGAAATTTTACCTCTATGAGTAATTTGACTCTTTTCCTAGTAAATGTTAAAGATTGTATTTTGATTATGCATATGTGCATCTGCCTGGTGGTGTGTATGTGCATGTGTGGTCCAGAGATAATTGATCAGATCCTCCAGGAGATGGAGTTATCGGTGTTTGTGAGCTACCCAATAGGGGTTCTGGGGATGGAACTCAGGTCCTCTGCAAATGTAGTGTGCTCTTAACTACTGAGCCACCTCTCCAGCTCCCTGGTCTAGTTTGGAATATGCTGCTACCATATTATAGGTCTGTTCTGAAGGATGAGTAAGATGATTATATATGCTATGCTTGCCATTTCTTCAATTGTAGGATGCATATTATATGATTTGTGTATTAGGTTCTTGCTACTATAACTGAACAGCTAAAATAACTTATATGAGAAAAGTTTGTTTTAATTCTTATTTCTGATGGTTCCAGGCTGTGATCATGACATTTGGCTATGAGTGAGTTGGCATGCCATGTAAGGGAACGTAAGCTACCACTACTCACCTCAATAGCCAAGAGGCAAACGCAACAGTTGTATGAGCTCAGACACCAAATGTCCTTCAGAGGCACAACACAGATGGTTCGGGACCCTCCCAGTAGAACCTACTTCCTAAAAGTTCTCAAAGTGCTACCGTGGGGACACGGGAACATATCCCAAACTTTGGGGAGGCATATCCCAAACCATAGTAATTCCTAAAATTTACAATGATTTCATTTTAAAAAAATGTGATTACATCTATGCAGAAGAATAATTGCCACTTCCAGGCAACTACTGTATCTATTTTCCCTTCAATTGAGGCTTGGGTTGTTTGCGTAGTATGATTGAGTTTTTTCATAGGGTCGTATTTATTAGTGTTCCTAAAATGATTTCAAACATGTCTCATTAGCCTGAGCTTTGGAGAAGAAAAAAGTAATTGTGTAAAAACTCCTCCAATCCCTTCCGATCTTCCTAACCTTCCTAATCACCCAACTTTATGTTCTCTTCTCTCTTTAAAAAAAAAGCAAGCCAACAAAAACAAAAGTGAAAAAATAAGAGACACACTGTAAATAGAGGGTGAGATTTCAAAACTGCTTAGATACATCTATATGTTTAAAATACGTATTCAATTATGATTTGGTTTACAAAGGGTTTTTTTTTTTTAAATCTATCTCAACCAGCTCCTTTTTGTATGAGAATTTTGAAAACAAAAAATGTCATGATAACTTTCTGCTGAATTATTTTCATTCACTCACCCTGAGAAAGCAAAGGAGCTTTCTGTGTACCTTGTGTTGTGACCTTGACAGTTTTATGGTGTTCCCATTGCGGTTGAGGTCACTTCCACACTGACCACATAGACTTACATACATCCACACCCTTTACATGGACTGTCCTTTGTATGTACCTCCTGGTTAATACTGAAATCAGGGATATTTTCTCCTACTCTGTATTCCTGAAGGTCCAGACAGACAGGTTTGGTGGTAGATGTTAGATAGATAGATAGATAGATAGATAGATAGATAGATAGATAGATAGATAGATGATAGCATGGGCAGTTTGGGAAATTGGCTTATTAGCTATTATGAATGCTAAGGAATATCGTATAGAAAAGTTTTAAAATTATTTATTATGGTGTGTTCCAGAAGCAACTAGAAATTCTTGCAAAGAATGCAGAATAGTAATTCAGGTAAAGACAAAAATCTCACTTAAAACAAAACCTTTGGGTGATCCTGTTGTACAAATCTTTGGACAACTTTGAGAAATAAATGGATGAGAATAATAACTTTAGGTTAATTAGCTGATGGCCATATTTTCTGAATGGAGACTCAGTTAAAGTGCCATCACTAAGGTCACCAGTTGGAGACCCTGGGTGTCCATAGCTTGATTTGGTCCAAGCCCAAAGGCCTAAAAACCTGGTGTAGAGAGTAGAGGTGGGGGATAAATTAACAGCTGTAGAATCTGGAGGTGCAATGTCCACATGGGTCCTGGCCTGAGGGAGGAGGGATCACTAGTTTGCCTATTTCACCTCCACACTGTTTTTTTGGTCCACCTAGGCCACCAGCTTACTATGTGGTTGAGACCCACATTGAGATGGATCTCCCAACTTAGTCCTCCGGGATCATAAACAATCTGCTTTGGACCTCCTGACACACAAAATCCAAAAACAATGCTTTGCCAGTGTTCATTACTCCAGTGAGTTGACACCTGGTATTTTCCATCCCATACTCCCTTTCTTCCCATTTCCTCTTCTTCCTTTCTATATGGAATTAAGTATAAAGTGCATAATATTTGCAAATCTGACACTCATTTCTACTTAAAAATGTACAAGTTTCCAATGTACAACTAATATTTATAGTCTATGGAACAAATTTATGTTAAAAATGACTATGCTTTATTAAGCACACACAGTCCATCACAATAATCTGGAAGGCTGGGTGGTATTCTGATCCTCACTGTACAACTGGAAAAAAAAAACTGTCTTTAGCTTAGAAAGTTGAAGACATTTGCTCTAGGTCTCAAAATAAGGACATAGAAGAATCACTGTAGGTGACCAAGGTCATCCACTTGGCCATTAAACTGTTCTGCCTCCCCACAGATACAAGACATGGGTGTCCAAGGGATGCCTGATCCAGGGTTTCATTAACATTCCTCCACTGAAGCAGTCATCATGGTTTTATCTCCTCTTAACTTATTACTTACAAGGTTGTTTAAGTCCTTTAAAATATTAAATATTTAATTAGTCCCATTACAGCATTTCCCTGAGGCAAATAGGTAGCCCATATAATTGTTATGTTGGTTAAAAAGAAGAGCAAAGGGAAGTTTTAGCATAAATTAACAATAATAAAGCAGACCATTACATTTCTTGCCTGGACATTAACATGGATAACTCCCTTCCAGTAAAATTGTAAGGATGATTATTAAAATCACTTTTTACAGATGACCTTACTGGTCACACTTTAACTGGGTGTCTTCCACTCAGCCAAAATAGCTGGTCAATTCATTAAAGATAAGATGGTCATTCCCAAAGAGGCCATCAAAGAGTTCTGCACCAGAATGACCTGAGGTTTTCTCTCAAATGGAGACTTTCGTCCTTACATGAATTGTGGTCCCACAATCTTAACAAACGTTTGTAGATGCTTCCAAGTCTTTTAGGGATGTGTCCCTATTTGTAATCATGCAGGTAGAACAGTGTTGTGGAATGTTATTTTAACTGGGCAAAGATGGGTTACATTTGTTTATGCTGCATTTGTTTAACAGTGTAAGGGTGCATATTTAATTATGTAAAGATGTGTTGTATTTGTTTTGCTTTGCCTGCCTAAGACACCTGATTGGTCTGAGAAAGGATGGCCAGGGTTGGCAGGCAGAGAGAAGTGGAAGACTGGAGAGAACAAGGGACATGCTGGGGGGCCATCCAGGCAGCTACCAACCAGACAG
The DNA here is from genome assembly GCF_003668045.3 of Cricetulus griseus. Lineage (NCBI taxonomy): Eukaryota > Metazoa > Chordata > Mammalia > Rodentia > Cricetidae > Cricetulus > Cricetulus griseus. The sequence continues at coordinate 186,654,999 of NW_023276806.1, forward strand.
ACACAAGAAGCAGTGAAAATAAAATACACAGAAGGAAGAAAGGTTAAAAAAAAAAAAAAGCCCTAAGTCAAAAGGTAGATGAAGAGGTAGGTAAAGAGAAACAGGTTAATTTAAGTTTAAAAAAAAAAAAAAAAACTAGCCAGAAGCCATCCTAAACTAGGCTAATCATCCATAACTAGTAATAAGTCTCTGTGTCATGATTTGGGTGGTGGCCCAAAAGATAAATCCTGGTACTGAACACTATTTTCTAAAGTAATGGTTGGGAATTTATTTTCTTACCAGTTTGAAAATACCTTCATAATTAGGCCCATGCTTTATGTCTATAAATGATCTACTCTTAGGCAGAGAACCCACAGCAAACCTGGGCATCTTCACTGTTTAATGTCGAATGACCTTAATGTGGTTAACTGAAATTTTACTGTTAAAATCTACTTTCATCTAGCATGTGTCTATCCTCATTAATAACCTTTAGCAATTATACATAGGAGACTTCAAATGGCTTTATTTTTAAAACAGACTTGAGAAAACACACTGGTGCCCTTCATTATATAATGAAGAGGGTTTTCAGCCATGAGAGTTCCCACTAAGAGTAGGAAAATGCTCCTCTGCAGGGTGTCACCATTCCTGCCAACATGCCTGGTACCCTAAGTCCCCTCCAGCCAACAGCAGAACATTCCATCAGTTTAGTGTACATATGGATGGAAAAATTCAAACTCATGGATGTAGCACTAACTGAAAACTCCATTTCAGATCTCTCAAAGGCTCTGATGAGGCTCCTCAATGGGACTTAATACATGATCCATTCAGACCAAGTTGTCAGAATCTTGTCACTGGGTTCTGTTATTTGACCATTAAGAAAAACACACTGTAGTTTATTGTTTTCAATCCCCCAAAACTGCTTCACAAAATCTAGCTTCAAAGTCATATTTAATGGTCTTTTTTTTAACACAATTATTATGCTACTTTAAGAATTTTCAGACCAAGAGACCTTTGACGTTTTTTCTTTATTTAGTGGCAGAAAAATAGGTTCCTGTCCAAATGACCATAAAGGATTGCAGCCTATGCTTTGAAAAGTCCCTTCTTACATTTCCCAGCTTGACTTCACTGCCCCAAAGATGAAAATTCAGTTCAGTTTTCAAGTGCAGCAACCAATTCAATTCATATGCATGATACAAGGGAGTTGCACCTTCCTAAATTTGCTCTATAATTTCTCTTTTATCTTGCCTCTTTTAAGTGGATTTTATCACTAGAAGTAGCTTCTAATGTTTGAAAGGCATAAACAAAGAAGGCTAAGAAAAAAATAAGGCATAAGCAAGTGAAAGCAAGTGGGGGGGGGTAGTGTGACAAGATCACCTGGATATATGGAGAGAAAAAGCAGTTAAGACAGAATCAATTTTCCTTATTTTATGACCACAAGGCCATTTTAACTGACAATAATACCGCCAAAACATACCACTAATAAACTACACAGGCACAAGCATAATACATTACCCTGTCAGATCAACTTAAAACCACATGTGGAAGCAGAACAATTGACAGATGCTTTAATTAAGTAAAAATCATAAAATCCCAGAGACCAACAAGCTTTGCACATGGAATCTTTGCAGTGCCTTGTAGTTAGCTATCTAAAACCATTTTTAAGAAACGTATTTCTAGTCTGAATCTTCAATGAACATGAAAATCACCTGGGATTGCCTAAAAATGCATTTTCCTTTGGATTCTATAGTATTGAGACATAGACAATTTTAATTCACTGAAGGCCTGAGCCAGCTAGTTTGGTCTGCTAGATGGGAAACCCTTGGAGGTAATAAAGACTTAGTTAAATCTGAGCCTTGTCACTTGGCCATGTGCCTTACCCATCCTTTGCAACAGAGTAGGATATGAAAAAAATGAGAGCATCAATTAAGACCCTCAGTAAACATTGTTTATTTTGGTTTGCTTTTTTTATTTGGAAGAATTTTTTTATTAATAATAATAATATCAATGAGATAGGGCATGTTATTTCAACACATGCATAAAACATACACTGATGAAATCAGGTGATTTCTCTTAACATGTCATGTTCCAGATCTTCATTCTCTAGGACATTCTCTAGAATGTCCTACATTATGTATAAATATAACCTGTGGTGTAGGTATCTGTGAAGTTCAGCTGCCCTACCCACACTCCTGTGAAACACCAGAACTTCCCTTTGTAACCTGTGTTTGTGTACCTATGATACAACCTCTTTGCTGAGGTTTATTGAGAATCAGAAACTTTTTCTTTGCCATGAAAGACATCATCTTAAGGCTTTAATACAAAATAAAAAACCTTAGTCACAATAGACTTTAGTCATAATAACTAAAAATGTTACATGTGAAAGATCAATATTAATGCTTATATCTGGTGGTGGGCAGCTGTATATTCAAATGAAGTTACACTCATTTCATGCCCCCCTAACTAGGTAACTGGACCACAAAAATATGGAATAGTTTTAACCTAATAAGCATCTCAAATTAAGGTAAAATTTCAAGGTCTGAGAAGCCATTGAGAAAGGACTCCGTAGTTAAAAGAGTAGGGGGCATAGCAGAGGCAAGAAGCTACAGAAGAATGTCAAGCCAGTGGTTATTTTAGGTGATTTACATACAAATCCTCCTCATTTTCATAGGGCAAAGACAAGAGTGAGTCAGTGAACACTACTTCACAGAACTGTGAGCTTGAATGACTTCTTTAAGCCTGGTGTTACTAATCCCAAGCAGGGTGTCATCCTATAAAGTCTCTAGCAACACTCATGACAGTTTCTTGTGGGTTTTTCAACTGATTTTTGATAAGAGGTTATTTTCAGGGTTCAGGAGAAACAGTTCTTTCCATTTTGAAAAATCAAACTCCAGCATGAAATATACAGAAACCTTGGAGAGTTTCCGTCTAATGAGCAGAAATGGTATTTTGCTATACCTAACATATGATGAAATCTTTGGAGCTGTGGAGCCAGAAGCAGAGCCCTCAGGAGACTAATAACACTTTAACTTTTCCCATTCACATGTGAATGTTAATTCCACTCTCTGAAGAGAACCGCCAAAATGGCATTCATTAAGATTAAAACCATATTACTATAGAATGGGAAATTTATATGTATGCTTCCTATAAAATGCAAATATTACCAGAGAATGGGTCTCCCCTGAGTTCTTTCTGTACCTACTCCTTGGCAGAGTTAAATCACACTGGTGAGACCCTTTCACAAGGCAGTATAAAATTATAAAGTAGCAGGCACTTGCTGCTTGGCTGCCAAGCTGGCCCCACAGGTTGTTGACAAGGCTGCACACTTATGATGAATGCCCACACTGGGAACAAGAGCTGGGCTCTGCTGATGGACGCCGGCAGGAGGCAACTCGGAATTGAGAGCATGGAAAAATAGAGGAAGTTCCTGTAAAGCCTGTCTTCTAACTGAGGTCGATTTGCCCTTGTACCAGGCATTGTACTTGGTTAAGTCCCCTGAAGAATGTGATTGACATCTGCTTTCCCCCCAGGACTCAAAAGAAAGAAACCATACAGGTTTTTTTTTAAAAAAAAAAAAAGATTTTTAAAAATTGCACCATTATACTTTTCAAACAATTATTTTAATAGGTTTTTAGATAAATCATTATATAACAAAATCAATGTATTCTCGTACTATCAAAAACACTATTTCCCACTAAACATGTGAGATTTTTTTTCCGTAATCAACAATTCTCCAAATGGCCAGACACCAGCTCAGTGTCCTTCAGTGCCATCCAACCCTGACATAATCTACAGAGAGCTGACAGGCATCACATCCCACAGTCTAAGGGCTCAGTCCCACAAAACTGCTCCGTTTCAGACACCAATTATAAGGCCAGGCTCCCAGTACTTCTTACTTCCAGCTACAAATCAAAGGGAAAGAAAAACAGCTTCCTCCCATGAAGCATCCTTAGCTGAGCTATACACAGGCTGATATGTCTGAAAAATAGGAGAAAAACAAATCATAGTTAATTACATACAAAATTCATACTAGTCCCATAAAAATCTAAGCTTAAAAAATAAAAATTATAGATGGTGCTAAGGCAACCTGATCTTCAAAAAAATGAGTAGAATCTTGTCCTTCTTGGGCAGTGGTAATAGTTGTTCATGCAGGGGCAACTAAAGATTGTCTTGTACTATAGATAAAAGATCTGTCTCAGAGAAGCCTTGGAAAGAGTCTGCTTGGGCAGGCATTGTCAAGCTTTGCTGTAGTCTAAGTTAATCTTCATGTTGGTCAACATTCCAAGGCAGATTCCTAACAGTTGGGTTCCTTTTGGAGGAGTTCATTGCTGAAAACTATCTCCCAAGTGTTCATGGTTCTGAGGAGTGGGCACCAAAATGTCTTATTTTGGGGAGGTCACTTTTTTAATGTCTCTAAAAAGTCAAGAGTCATCCCATAAGCCCTTTCCAGGTTCACTAATTAGATGGGTTCATAAACCCAAGAAAACACTTATTTATGACTATATATGAAGGATAGAAGTGAGCTACCACTAGAAGAAGAGGCACACCAGTAAGGCCCCAAGACACCCAGCACAAAATTCTACAAACTTGTCTTTTAGGGAAAGCATTAAAGACTTTATTGCATAGTCATGAGCAATTATTAACTCAGGCTTCAGTCCCTCTCTCTGAAGATAGGGGAGTGAGTGAAAATTCCACACTAGCAATCATGGTTTTAGACTTTCTGGTGGCCAGCCCTACCTACTGGTCCAACAAGAAAACTCTCTGATCACCCAGGAGATTCCAGGAAACTTAAGAGCTCAAGTCAGTAACTAAGGACAAAACAGAACAAACATAAACTTCTTAACTCACAGTGTTATTGCTACAATGTCCTAGCTAATAAGGGAACTAAAGGAGGAATGGTAAGAAAGAATATACATTTGAGAAGCAGTAAGCATGAGAAGACAGAGAGGAACAGCAGCAATAGCTGAGATTTACATGGTGTTTTATGTCTTAACTCATGATCACAAAGATGCCACGTAAGCAAAATTTGCATCGACCCAGTTTCACCTTGAGAAAACTGGGGCATGATGTATCTCAAGAGCATCTATGAGCCCCTACAATGCAATTTAATTCCAGATAGTTTGGTTGCCAAAACACTTCTCTTAGATATTACACTCTACTCCCTTTCATTTATTGGAGTGTTACCTGGTGTCTGTTTCAATTCACTGCCCAATACAAATATATTAAATGAATGAAAAATTTCTGCATTCTCCCTATAATTCTAATGTGCTAAACAGAAGACCCTGGGTGGGGGGGGGAGCTGGCTTACTCATTTTATCCTATTCTATAGCATCTAGCATGATGCTAGTCACACAGTGTAGATACTCAGTAGTTTTTGATGAATTCATATATGGCTGAATAGAGTTTCAGACTCTACAGTAATATGACTAATAAAAAGTTACATTGCAAAATGAGAGTGAGTGGGTGTGGTTCTATACCCAGTGTCAGCTCTATGCAGTGATCGAGAGTAGTGAACATGGACACTAATTGAATTATCAAGTTTCTCTTACCAAGCTGCTAGTGAGATGATATAATAGAAATATTTAATCCTATTTGGTAAAAGAAGACCTTCTATTGCAAAGAGAAGTTTCCTTGATAAGGTAAAAATACTACACTTATCTATTGGTATAGCTACAAATGTTTGCAGATTGTTGTTAGGGTTTTTGCTGGTTTAGTAAATTAGAGGTTATAGATTCTCCTCCAATTGCCATGACTTCACCTGCACTGAGTCGTTAGCCAGGTTTCCAGTATCAGGAATAGTTTCTCTCTTACTGAGTGGTTCTTAAGTTCAATTAGAGAGCTGTTGGTTACTGCCAAGGTACACACGGCACTGCTGCATCCTTGCCGTGTGTTGGTCATTGATGTGACTCATAGACATCCTTGCTGGGTAGAACTGTTGGTTGCCTCCTCCTATGAAAATTTGCATGCTGCCTTTTGGAGATCACTACAGAAAACCATAATCAAAATGCAGGATTGTGGAACCTAGACCAAATGGATAAAACTGCAGAACACTCTAGCACTTAAGTAAGGCTCAGGGAACACTAAGGAAAAGGGGCCAGAATGATTGTAAGAGGATCAAGGAGTTTGCTGTAAGACTGTTTTCCTTGCAATTTCCCAGAAGCCACACATAGAGTCTCATCAACAAGACTGCCCAAATGTGAGCTGAACAATGATGACACCAATAGACATGACAAACCGGAGGGGGAAAAGTCCACTAAGCCTCACCCCTACACACACACACACACACACACACACACACACACACACACACACACACACACACACAATTATAAGCAACTAAGCAAAGCTGGGAATGGGAAAAGTGATCTTTTGCCAAACAGGCAGCCCTGAAAAAAATACATCCAAGTAACATTGTATGGACTGAACAGGGTATGTATGTATGTATGTATGTATGTATGTATGTATGTATGTATGTATGTATATACACACACATGCAATAACAATTAGGGAAAAAGAGGCCATAAACTTGAAGAAGGGGGCAGGGTACAGGAGAGGGATTGTAGAGGAAGGATAAGGGAGAAATGTTGTAATTATAATCTCAAAGAGAGAAGAGAAGGAGAAGAAACCCTTATTTCTACAATAATAGGTTCCTGGAGAAATGCTGTGATAAAAAACATGATAACGGAAAGGTGATAATTTCAATCAAAATGAAGACAACTAAAGAAATATACAAAACAAAGTTGAATACAAATTAGGCATGCAGCCTGTGCTTCTCAAGGCTGCTCAGTAAAACAAACATTCTTGGAGCCTAGGAAATGCTTTCCTCTGGACATAGCTAAAAGCACTCTGCCCTATGGAAAAACTTCATTGATGTCTCTTTATTTCACCTTTAAATCAATCATTGTTATGAGGTATCAAAATGTCTTGCTACAGAACACAATGCTTTGATTGTTCATCAATATGTAAATGAAAAGACCTCCAGTTTTGCCTTTAGCATCCAGTAGTCATACGATGTGAGCTTACTTGAGAAAACAGACCACAGAAGCTGCTAGAGACTTTTTACTGAAAAATCCAAACATTCAGGATCATCCTAGAAATACAGTGAGTCAGATATAAGTAGACACCCCAAATGACCACAATGAAATTGGAAAGATTATGTGTGACATATGGCATACATGTATGTAAAAAATGCCTCTGCTTAGTAAGCACATAAACAGTCATATATAAAGGTAAACACATGCCAAGGCTAGTGCTGATCAATGCCATTCATGTTCAAAATACCTCTATTTAGCTGATGCACCTTGGGAGGGAGGGTGACACTTTTCCAGCTCCCGAGTCAAGTCATGGCCATCTGATTTTTCATCACCAATGAAATGTTACTGGACATCATCACTTCTGCAGATTCTAAGTAAAAGCATTAATAAGCACCATGGAATTTTCCCTTCTTTCTCTTCCTTGTCACACCAACTAAAGAAGCCATCTATTCTAAAGAGTGCAGTTCCAAGTTAATTCCTCTACCTGCACTGCTGGGTTGTCACCCAGAGATAACTGTCAGCAAGAGTCACACACATGCACATTTGACTCTAAGAATACATAAATCTTTGAATTTATAAAGGCATTGAACCACTTAGATCTTATTACTACAGCCTAGCCTTCCACTATCCCAGATGTTACACCCAAATAAACCAACTTCCACAAGTAGTAAGCATCCCTGTCTCAGTTATCAGCCCTGAGCTATAAAACAAAATCTATGAGCAATACCGTGGTTTGTATTCTGCCAAATCATTTTGGCTAAGTTGATGCATAAACTGCTCATTTTAGAATCTGTCTAATTGGTTATTTAGAAGTGTATAAATAGCCAAAAATGCTTTTAAAACCACTCCATTGCTTATAATGAGAAAAACTACAATATTCTACAAAATCCTTTGCTGCTGTAGAAAATAATGGTAAGTGGACCTTCTTAAATGTTTATTTCCACATATTATCAGTAAATTACACCTAAAAGTAAACAGTAAATAAATTTATAATATATAAATAAAGTGTCAAAAACTAATCAGTGTAAATTTTATTAACTTTCAAAATTCTGAGTTTTTTATTTACCTCTCGGTCAATTTTGGAAGTTATGTGAGTTAATTCTAAGCCCTACACTTATCTATGCCAGAGTTCTTAACCTTAATACTCTTAATTTTTCAGGCTGTTTTTCATGAGAAAAATTAAAAAGGGTGTTTGCTCATCCCTGATCTCTATATACCAGTTTCTAGCAGCAGCTTCTCAACTGCGATTTTCAAAAATGTCTTCGGATATTACCAATGTCTCTTTGGCGGACATGTCCTAGTGTACTTTCTGTTGCTGAAATAAAGACCATGATCAAATCATGTTGGTGGGGAAAGGATTTATTTGGCTTTCATGTTCCGATCAAGAGTCTATCCCTTGGAGAAACTGGACAGGAATCTGGAGACAAGAGCTGAAGTTGAGACCATGGAGGAATATTGCTTACTGGCTTGCTCAGTTCTTTGTCTGATACAACTCAGGACCACCTTTCCAGAGGTGGTGCCACCTACAGAGGAATGGACCCTTCCATATCAATCATTAACCAAGAAAATGCCCACAGACTTTCTCACAGGCCATTCTGATGGGGCCTTTTTCTCAAGTGAGTTTCCTTTTTCCAGATGAGCTGTTTGTTGACAAAAACTAACCAGGACAAAAGCTATGTCACAAAAATCCTCAATTGAAAACCACTGGTTTACTCTAGTAATCTTCAAAACTAATATGTCAAAACTCAGGCTGGGGAGACAGCTATGTTGGTAAATGCTTGTCACACAGGCACAGGGCCCTAAATTTGATCCTTAGAAACTGTGTTTTAAACAGAAAAAGAAATCCGGCATGGTGCTGTGCACTTGTGATCTCGGCATTGGAAAGGCAGAGACAGATGGATCCCTGAGGCTTGTTGGTTAGGCAAGTTCAATGAGTTCCAGGCCAACAAGAGACCCTTGTCTCAAAAAAGCAGTGGGGACTAGGGAAATAGCTTAGTATGTAAAGTGCTTGACCCGAAAACACCAGGAACTAAGTTGAGATCCCCTCACTTTTCTGAATGCCTAGTGTGCTTTGAAGGCCACCTATAATCCCAGTACTGAAGAAGGGAAGACAAGGGGGCAAGCAAGTTAGAGGTCCTGCCTCAATAGATATGGTCAGAAGTGATCAAGGAAGACATCCAGTATCAACATATAACCTCCACACACACACAGACACATATACCCCCACATATGCAAATAACATATATACACACATACCACATGAGAGAATTAATTAACTGATTAATTAAAACAAGGTTGATTGTTCCTGAGGGTGACCTCTATGTGCACACATATGTATGTGCACCTACACAAACATGCACTCATATCCAGAAGAATGTACACATACACAAAATAAATGTCAAAATGTGAATGACAACCTCCCTCCATTGACTGCCTTCCTTAGGGAACTTCAATCAGTGCATAATAGGAGAAAAAGCATAACCATTATCAAAAATTAGACAATAAATTGCAGAATGAAGTAATTGCTGGTTGATCCCATTTCCCTTACCATGCTCAGAGGGAAGTCCTTGGATTCATTCATTCATCAACTAGTGACTGAATCACTACTTCATCCTGGGCATTAATTAGAGATCAGAGATGAAGCACTGAACCATGCAGAGAGATTACAGCCTTTCAGAGACACACAGAATTCTGGGAGAAACAGGTTATTAGCCTTAAAACCAATGGCTCATTGTAACTGTTGTAAAGAAACTCCAGGCTCCCACTATAATGCAGCATGAGAAGTGTGTTCAAGTAGAGACAAGATGTTTAACTGTGGTTCACACCCAGGTCACACTAATTTCCCTCTAAGATGTTAGTCTAGGCACTAAGCAACACCAAAACATATCCATCACCATACCCATTTTAAAGATAGAAAATAGGTACAAAGAGATTAAGTTACTTGCCTCACTTGGAAGAATGTCAACCAGGTCTGTGTGTCTGAGGTCTAAGTAGGCTCACACCTCCTCACTGATGTGTCCCAGACAGAGGAAGACGAGGCTGTGGCTCTTTTCCTAAGCAGACGACTGACCTTCCATGCTGAAGAGAAAATATGAAATCCATCTCATTATAAATTTATGGTAGTGTCCTAGTTAATCCTTTAAACCCTTCCTTGGGAGATGATTGACTATACATTATTTATAAATTAATTAATTATAGCAGAAGTTAAACAGCAGAGCAGCCTAATACTGAAGCTGAAACAAAAAGGTAGAAAGCTCCATAAGCCTGAATTCACAGCAAATCTCTCCAATACCTATTGATTGGTCGTGAAACTTGATAGAATGTCTAGGCTAATAAATTAACATATTCTTATCTGTTGTGAATAATTCCATTTTGCTTCTGCATGTTGAGTGTTGGCAATAGGTTAAATTATTCCCAACAACCTAAATGGCTTAAATCACACACTAACTAAGGTGATGACATTAGTCAGACAAAAATAATGACACTATACTGTGTTATAAAGAATCCCAATCCTGTGGCGTGTTATTGCCACCGTTGTTTGAGGTACTGTTGATTTAAATCCTGTGTGACCATGTAATATATGGGTTCTAAACATTTCCAAATACAAATAAAAGTAACTCTTGATTTTTAACTCACTTCACATGAGAATTAGATTTCAATTTAGAACTCACCATTTGTATAATTATCTCAATGGGATAGGATAGCTTTGATACACATGTCACCTTGCCATGTAGACATAGCTATTTGGGGTACCTCAACACACTCTATTTCCAGATTTGTAAAATAACCCAAAGTCTTTAAAGGCTGACAATATCATCTTAATGTATCAAGGAGCCTGTAAAATCTCAGAGGGTGAAGTGCTCCGATTAACTGCATTTTCTAAACAATTCATGTTATCTAGAAAACAGTATCATCTTACCCGTACAGCAGGAAACATTTACAAAACATATCTTCCCATGTTCTTTTTTAGCAAAGAACATGCCTATTATGGTTAATTTTAGTATCACCTGAGTAGGGAGTCTCACCAGAATTGTCCTCTCTGCCTTGATTGATGTGGGAAGGCCGCCCCAATTGTGATCGAGCACAGGCACCCTCAGATGACATTCCAGATTAAAAAGGGCACTTCAGAGGGTGTTTAGCCTTTTGTTCATTTGGCTTCCCTTTACCACGCAGTTGCTGGCCCTGTTGTTGCTGTTGAAGATTTCTTCACTGTTAGCAGAACCAGTGTTGATGAGTTTTCCTCATGGACTGGAGACTGGCAGCTCTCTAGGAACCAACCATCCATGAGTCCAGGCAGGGACTACTGAGGCATCCTGCCTTCTGAACTGAGTGACCACGGGTTGTTTCCCTCTAGTGAGAGACAGTTATTGTGACTGCTGAGTCACCCAGCTTCAAGGACTGAACATCAGGATCTCAGCGTCTCAGATGTGAGTTAGCTATCATTATTCTAAAGCTTACTTAGTGAATATAGTTTTATGTACTCTCAGAGAAGATGAATAAAACAATGTTCAGATGTTTGTGATGGTAAATTTATTATCCACTTGACTAGACCGTAGAATACCTAGATGTTTGCTTGCACATTTCCCCTGGGAATATCTGGAAATTATATTTCCAGAGGACATTAGCATTTTATTTTTTTTTTACATTTACTCAATTATTTCTCTGTATCTGCATCTGGTCTCTCTCTCTCTCTCTCTCTCTCTCTCTCTCTCTCTCTCTCTCTCTCTCTCTCTCTCTCTCTCTCTCTCTCTTTCTGGGGGGGCATTCATGCCATGGCACAAGTAGGAAAATTAGAGGACAACCCCTGAGAGTTAGTTCCTTCCCCTATGTGTGTCACTGGGCATTGAACTTGAATCATCAGGCTTGGAAGCAAGTCCATTTAATTGACTGAGCCATCTCACTATCTCAAGAAGTTAGCATTTGAACTGGTGGCCTTAATAAAATAGATGTCCCTGCCCAATGTGGCTAGCTCAAGCAGAATGAAAGGGTAACTGTACCCACACACTTCATACAGCTAGAATTAGGACATCAGTCTCCTGCCCTTGGCATTTCCAGTCCTCAAGATGTCTGCTGGGAGTGGAATTGAGACCAAAGTTCTCTGTCCCTTGGGTCTTTGACTTACATCATTACCTTTTCTGATCTTCAGTGTGTGGCAGATTCTTAATCACATTCATATCAATAGCCAATACTTTGTAACAGTCATAATAGTGCCTCTGCTTCCGGGGAACCCTAATATACTGCATGAGGGTAGATGATAGAAGGTGCATAATATGGACATTTATACTAATTTTACAGTATTCCATGTGGGGTGCTGGGGGATTCAGAAGAACACCAAAGAGTTTAATGTCTATTCACCTCAGGACTTATTCTGACATTGCTTTTAAAACTGCCAGGTCTGGAAAGATAGCTTAGCAGTTACAAACTACTTTGGCAGAAGAGCACGTTTGGGTCATGCTAAATGGCTCACAAACACCTGTAACTCCAGATTTAGGAGACCTGATGCCCTCTTCCAGACCCTACAGGCCCCTGCACCTACATATACACATTCCTACAAAGATACAAACAAATACATAATTAACAATAAAATAAACCTTTAAAAAACGTCAGTGCGGCCTATTGCCGAAAAGCAGAGTCTTGTCAAGGTGTGATATGCATGCTGAATTCCAGAGACATAAAAACTTATTTGATACTTTAATTCCCAAGATATGTGATTTCCCTCACGAGGAAAAGTCATTTTCCTATTTATTATCATTACTATAATTTTCAGCTATTTTGAAAATTACTTAGCAGTCTGTGCCATAATTCTGGTATTATCTACAAGAATTGCTTCTGTATTAGACATCGGGGCAGGAAAAAGCAGCACATTGGGTTCAAAGTGGAAAACATATGTTTGTAGTTTTAAACTACCTCACTTGTGCTATCTATCCATGAGTGATTTAGAAATGTTCAACAATTCTCTCTTTATTTTACCCTTCTCAGTATTTTTTTTCCTTTTAAGGAAATGATGTCAAATAATTTTACTGAAACTAACAAAAGCTGTTAGCTCTCTTTTTGCATAGTTTCTTATAACAGTTTTATACCTCCTAACACAGAGCTGTCTTTGTAACTCAAAGAGCTGTGTCCTGCTTGCAAATGTATTCGTATTATTGACAGTTGCAGGTCTTTTTAGACTTTAGCCCAGTGGTTCTCAAAATCTAGCCCCAAATCAACGGTATCATGAACACCAAAGAACTCAGAAAGTACACTCTCTCAGGCCTTGTCCTGATGTTAATTAAGAAACTCTGCACATAGGATCAATCAGCATTTCTCTAAACCCTGATCTAGGGAAAAGAAATAACATTCTTTTTTTAGGTTAAAAGCTACTTGGAATCAGGTTCTTCCTGTTTTCAACGTCTCATTTTGACAAACCCACTCTCTAGCCTATGCATTTTGAAACTTCAGCAGTGACCTGCCATCAGCAAAGTGGTGGTGATCACACTGGTCCATTTTTTTTTTAATTTCATATGAAAGAGATAGCATGTATTACCTAGGGTTCATGTTCTTACAGAGTTAATTTTCACCAATAATCCTTGGATAATATGGTAATTTTCTTTACCATTCTGTGGCCCTCAAACAGCTCAGTGCAGATGCATGCCCCTACTGAATCTGACAGATGGTAGTTAGTATGCCACTATTCCTACAGATAGCTCCGTGTTTAGATCAGACTTTTGATCAGACACTTTTTAATATTACAAACTTCTTCATGTACTTTTCCTCAGAAAGAAATACTAATATTTTATGCTGCTTCATGCAAATATTATTAGTAGAGGAATAAAATTGTCTCAATAAATCAGAATGTGTTTTAACAAATGGAAATGAGTTTCCTGACAAACTAGAGAAGGGGAAATAAATGTTCTTTGTGTAAATGGAAATGGAGGCAGAACAGATTTGCTTGCAGGTTCCCATCTCAATAAATGAGTTATAAAGCCATCCGGAGAAATGTTTTCCTTTCTCAGCTTGCTAACTGGGAGGGTGACCGACTAGGACAGAAGACAAGTTCCAAGCTCTTCTGCTAGGAGAGCTGTGACTTGACGTGCTTTCGGGAACTGGGAGATCTGATAATGTTGGAGGGTAACTGCTGTGACTAAGGCGGTCAGGGACCTGTGAAAGCAAAAGTGAGGATTTGTTCCCATAAGCCGCCTGGTGCTATGAGAAGAGTAAGTCAGTGACGTGATCAATCTGGCATTATAGAACAGTCACTTTGCCAACACGGGAGAGAAGGAGAGACTTCAGAAAAATGCTGAGAAGTGATTGCCATCAAGAGAAAGGGTAAGAACCCAAAGTGAAAATCGGTGTCAGTGGAAACAGAAGAGGGTGGACTCAGCAGAATGCAGGAGGAATGACAAACAGAGCTTCTCTAGGTCACTCTGCTGGGTAAATAGCAATCCTGAGTCCGCTGCCTTCTCTCGAGATCTCTGCACTGAGGAGAAAAAGGGGAGGCTTAAAAATGTTTAAAGCTAACCCAGTCATAAATTACATCCATGAGCACTGTGTGCTTGGGAAGAAAGGGGACATCAATTGCAGGATAAGTGCAGAATCAGGTTCAAAAACACCACACACACATGCACAACACACACACATGCACAACACACACACATGCACAACACACACACACACACACCACACACACACACACATGCACCACACACACGAAACACACACATGCACCACATACACATGCACAACACACACACATGCACAACACACATACCACACACACATGCACACCACACACACACACACATGCACCACACATGCACAACACACATGTGCAACTCACACACATGCACCACATACACATACACATTCACCATACATGCACCACACACACATGCACCACACACACATGCACACCACACACACAACACACACGCACACAACACACACATGCACCATATATACACACATGCACAACACACACAACACACCACATGCACCACATACACATGCACATGCACCACACATGCACAACACACACAAGAACCACATATGCACACACACTACACAGACATGCACCACGCATACACCATACACACATGCACCACACACACATGCACCACACACACCACACATGCCCTACACATGCATACACCACACACACATACACAACACACACACATGCACCACACATGCACCACACACACACGTGTGTGTGCCATACACACACCATACACCAACCACACATGAACTACACACACATGCATCACACACACACATGCACCACACACACAACACACATATATATGACACATGCACCACACACACACCACACCCGCACTACACACACCTGCACCACACATACACCATACACACATGCACCACACACACACATGTGCCACACACACACACACATGTGCCACACACACACACATGTGCCACACACACACACGTGTGTGTGCCATACACAAACACATGCACCACACATGCCACACATGCAGTACACACACATGCACCACACACACACGTGTGTGTGTGCCATACACACACCATACACCAACCACACACAAACTACACACACATGCACCACAAACACATACATAACACACACATGCATACACCACATACACCACACACACAACACACATACATATGACACACACACCATACACACATATACAACACATGCACATACACCACATACATACAGGACACACATACACACAATTCACATGCACCACACACATGCGCGCCACACACATGCAGCACACAAGATGTGACATCACTAGACACAGCCTTGGGGTTGAATCTGCACAGACTGTGGCTCACCTATTTGCTCTTCCCTGATCCCCCATCCAACCTGGCCCATTAAACAGGTGGTCTGTGCTACAATTGCTTTCTTGGTTGCCCACAGCAAGCATAAGATCTCTGATTACTTTCAGTTTACCTCCTAAAAGTTCCATGGTGGCTTCTTGGGAAAGAAGTGGGCACCACTTTTGTCTCATCCCCTTTGCCTCAGTCTCCACCTGAACTGACACCTCTGTTTCTCCATCTTTTTCATCTCTTCATTCTTCAACCCATTGTTTGCTGGCACCATAGGTGACAATAGGGCAGCTTCACTGCACTTGGATCATAGTTCTGATTTTTATATACTATTTGGTAGCACTCAAGGTTGTTTTCCAAGGCATAGTTGCCATGGTAACATCACCCCAGCATTATTATCTTTAACAATAAACATAAAAAATTAAGCTCACTTGAGAGAGTGAACAAAAAAATCCAGGCAAGAACCGAATGTCTTTGCTTTTAAGCAATTGCCTCCTCCAAGGAACACAATTTTTAAAAATTAATAAAAATCAAAAAGGAACTTCAAAGGTGTTCTCAAGGGGAAACTATTTAAAAGATATACATTTTAATTAACTTTAAAGTTATTGCATAAATGTGTTGAGTTTCATTATGGCATTTACATGCATATTTTGTTTTTATTCATCCCCTCATCAGTAGCCTTTCCTGTGACTTCCAGATGCTCTGGCTAGTCCCCTTCATTGCCCTCAATAAGGAGTGGTTGTTTTTTAACTTACCTCACTGTTCTTCCACAGGATGGAAGCCAACTTGGTCACAACTTCATAACGATGATCCTAGTGATGAGAAAGTGTGAATCCCCTGACCCATCTTGCCAGGTAGCTGATTTAGGGGCAGTTTATACAAGGGACGAGGGTAATTGTAGAGTGCCAGACATCTTCTAACTGTGGGGATATAGGCAAATGATACACTTCAGATCCAGTTTCCTAGTCATAGATGTTTTTCAGTTCTGAGACTTTTGGGATCCAAAATCATATTTCCTGGGGCTGATCTTGCTGCTGGTTGCTTTGCCCATGTATGACTCCTGATACGTTACACAATGAACAGGCAGGGAGGGTAGCTTTCCCAAGGTCCTCCTGCTCATCACCAAACTCTTGGTAATTAAGCACGAGACTTGTTTACTGTGGAAGGAAAGGGCCAAGAGAGGTTAAGGGAACATAGTAGTAGTTCTCTATGGAGGTTCCAGAGGTCAGGATTGAATTGGGCCTTCTTAAACATCTGAGAGGAATCTTTGGAGCCATTTACTGTTTACTTACTTCAACAAGAACTCATGAATAGAAATCCCACTGAAGTAAACCCTCAACAGGGGAAAACAAAAGTAATGAAACACATCCGTCCTCTGGCAGTTGATACTAATAGCTTGCCTTATGCAAAACTAATTCCTTAAGTTGAAATTAGTTTATTGTATGATTTATATTACTATATAATGTAATATGGAGCTGTCCTGTTTCAATAAAAATTGTTTCTATTCTAGGCAAATAAAAAAGTGTCACATTAAATTATGTAATCTTTTTGCCTATCAATTTCTTGCATGCCAATGGTTATTTATAGAGAGCTCAAATTAAAATCTAAATAAATAAATAAGAGAATGTGACATGTGTATAAGTAGACAGTGGCGATCTGAACTCTTTCTTTTTTCCCTTTTAAGTGTGCATCTTTTAAACACACATATGATAGATGGCTCCTGCATGTTCATAACATCTGAGTCCTGAATTTGTAAGCAACAATCAAATCCACAGGAGCTGACCTACTGTAATTTCACTACCACTGCAAAATCAGCCCCTTTCTTCTCAGCTACACACTTCCAAAAACAGGCTCAGCAGTGCACTCCTTTTATGCGCTCCAGTTTTTACAACTTTTCCTTAGGACTGTAGCTCATCTCCCTATCTGAAATGTCTAAATGCAGAAAGTCATCAAGGAACAGCATTATTTTATCAGCAGTCAAGTATGCCTACAGGACAGACTATCTGAAATAAATTGGGGTCACTGAGACATGCCAGGCACACACCCTATGTGCCATCCATTTAGAAGTTATGAAAATGTAGAAGCCACACGCTGTACTCTTAAAAGTACATACACTTATAAAAGAAGACGTCTGCTCACTGCTGAATAGGGTGTTTTGTGAATGAAGGGCAGAGGGCAGCAATGGATGCCACAGGATGGGAGCTTGTGAAGGTGCACAATTTAAATCAACAGAGAGCCATTTCTAATCTAAGGAGAGCATCCCAAAGATGACAACCAGCCTGTGGGCATTGCCCTCCTCCTTCTTAGATCCCTGGGTTTCATAACTACATCAAGACAACCAATGAGAACACATCAGGCTTCTTGAGCGTGAAAAAGGAAACCTCAAAGATGGGCAGGTGCAAGACAAGGAAGGAGAGAGAATATGTATTCAAGAAAAGTAGCAGTGCGCTGGACAATACAGAGGAAAAGACAGATTCCCCTTTCACATGTCGTTTTTTAGTAACTTTTTCTCAACAAAAAGGGTATCTGCATTTCTATGTTTGTCCTTGACAAAACATTCGGTCGAACGTGTCTATCTGGGCAGAACATAAGCAGACTCCCACAACACACAGTCTAGACAGCCAAGAATATTGAAGAACTCTGTTTAGATGCTAACACTGTCTGGTTCCTCACCTCCCACATGAGGAACTTGCCTGCAAACCATGGTTCTGGGGATACCAAGGAAGATGTCAAGGAGATAAGACAAAAATCTTCTTGACTTCAGAGAATAAGAGCTTAGCTATCCATTAAGGCTGGTAACTCTATGTGCCATAATTTTCCAGGAGCTTAAAGATTAAATTTCATCTTTCAGCAAAAAAATGTAGTTGACAATATTTGTCATATCCATGGCCTATGGATGTGTTGTGGGGATCTAAGAAAATGACATTGAATATAATTTAAATCTTTCTCTAAAGACAAATGGACTCCTTCTGAAATAAACAGAGCAAATCTTATTGAATAAAGGGAAAACTTTTCTAGAAACAATCACACTAGTAAAGATGATACATAATATATATTATATATATATATATATATATTATACATATAATATCTGTTAAATTCTGTTTTTGCCAGAGTTAAAATAACACATATGTAATTGATTGGAATTTTTGATATAATGAATCAAATTGCAATAACTCCTTCAAACACCTGCTATTTTTTAATCACTCCCTTGTCGTGAAGATGGGAAGGACTTCAAAGCTAACATAACCATTACCATTTAATTACTAGTGGGAAAATGTTAACAGTGTGTTTACTTTCAGGTTCTTTACCACTGTCATTAAATGGGAGAATTAATAAAAATCACCTGCCTGGGCAGATCTCTGTGAGTTCAAGACCAGCCTAGTCTACAAGAGGTAGTTCCAGGACAGCCTCCAAAGCCACAGAGAAACCCTGTCTCGAAAAACCAAAAAGAAAAAAAAAATCACTTGCCTGCAGCATTTGTATTTGTGCCATTTTCATTATCATGTTTTACCAAAATATTTCATCAATCATTCCTGCCTGGTGAAATGAGTAAATGGGTGGTGTGCATGTCTCCAAGAAACGACACCACCACATTCCACTATAGAGCAGGAAGCCAAAATAACTGCTGAGTTAGTTTTCAGTTCAGGGACAAGATTGTTGCATATGAAGTTTTAAATCTGCACATTTCAATAAAAGTACTAATAACCCCGAAACATGTATTAGGAGTGAGAACAAGGGCCAGCAAAATGGTTCTGTGGATCAGGGTGCTTGATGCCAAGACTGAATGATGAGTGATCTTTGGAAGCACACAGTGGAGGAGTGACCCAACAAAAGAGTTGTCCTCTGAATTCTCCCTCTGTGTGTCTCTCTGTCTCTGTCTCTGTCTCTGTCTCTGTCTCTGTCTCTCTCTCTCTCTCTTCTCTCTCACACAAACACACACTAAATAAATAAATGTAATATAACAATTTAAAATAATAAAAAAGATGTTAGAGTAATTGTGTTATTTGTGCAAATGATATCTCTCTATTGAAAGACAATACAAAATTGACCTGTAGTGACTTGATATTGATCCAACATTTATTTTTTATGTCAGTTTAATTTGAAAAATGCTAAAAATTTACTTCTAATTTAAAAGCTTTCCAAAGGAAGGAAATAATTAGCCACTAGCCTCTGTACAAATGCAGAACAGAATAGTCTAAATGCTTATATTGGTCTCGTGACCTTTAAACTGGAAGGCTTTTCTGGTTTTCATAAAAACATCCTGACTTACTCAGTTACCATAAAACTGTTTGATAAACAATGCTGTGCTGAAATGAAAGACCTGTAATCACACAGCACGATTTCTAGTATTACAAGATGGAGATTTCACTCTGTGTTTGCAGGAGCAGATATGTATGTTTGCCTCTCAGAACAAAAATGAATGAATTTTCAGAATTGACAACTAAATGTTCTAGTTGTCAAGACATGGAAACAAATCGTTGAAAACAGTGTTGTTTACAGCCAAACGGTGTGAGTCATTTTGCAAAGTCCGTGCTGGAGGAGAAAAGAAGGAAATGTATTAATTATACATGATGAATGACTTGACACTTCTTGGGTGTTGTGTTGAAGATGAAGTTTTGCAAGGTTTTCCTGAGGGGTTGCATCATGCTTCTGATGCCTATGTGTTTCACCGTTATTTAGCATTTTAAATACTTCTAATAAAGATGGCAGGAATGCATTGTAAATTTTCACATATCAGAATACAAACACATATGCAAACATGAGCTGTTAAACAATGGAGACATGCTAGGATAAATGCACTATTGAGTAATATTCTATTCTGGGGATACCGTAGAGTGGACTTACACAACCTAGATGGTCTATGTCAATGAGTCAACACAATCTCCTGCCACAAGCAAGAGGTGCAATCAACAGGAAATAATATATAAAACCTCTGCTAGTGTAACAAGGCTTTCTGAGTTATAATAAATATTTTAACATGGATACTCTATAAAATAATAATAATGAAGCATGTATAAATATGTAAATCAGCCCTGTAGTTGTTGTCATTGTTATCAGGTATTATTATACTATACAAAGATATGCACCCTGTACCTCCATGGTACTAGCCAGTACTCTTAACCTCTGAGCCATCTCTCCCTAGCTCTGGGAATAGCAACACAGTAGGCTTGTTGGTACCTTATCACTGCCTTCCTTTAATGTTTTGCAGAACAATGTTATAGTTGCTAACACATCAATAGGCAAAGGGCATTTTTCAGCTCCATTTAATCTTAGGGGAGGGACCACCACTGTACTGAAACTGTCATGGGCCAAAACATTGTCAAACAGTACAACTATTTATATATTCAATGTCTTTCAATATCCCAAAAGTCAGCCTCTGGGTTCTTCAAGAAAAATGCATTGTCTCCATTTTGCATGTACCTGTGATAACCTAATGTTTCTATATCTCTTTTATATTCCAATAGCAGCTTTTATCTTGTCAGTGTTTGATACACCATTCAAAACAACAAGAAAAAGCCACTGTGGTAATGTTAATTTATACACAAAGGCTAGGATTTTCTGCAAGAGGGTGAAGAAAAGCCAATAACCTCACATTTGAAATAATTCTCTCCTAAAAGCCTAGTTGCAAACGTCATCTCCAAATGGATCTTTTTTTTTAATGTTTTGGGTATTGCACCATTAAATGATAATTACAACTACATGTACATACACTGTCTCTGGGGCTGTAAATTAAAACCATCCTAGCATTTTTAAATAGTCACACAAACTAGGTATTTATAACAATACATCAGCTCTAAAACCCCCACATTATAATCCATTCTGTTCTTCCTCCTTCCACTTGAATACAGAAACTAAAAACTTCTGGGGCCAGTGACATGACTCAGGGAGTCAATCAGCTTTTTGCAGAGCTTGGTGACCTGAGTTCAGCCCCAGGGACCAATATGGTAAAAAAGAGAACTAACTCATACAAGTTGCTTTCTGACCTTCACATAAGTGCCACGGCACACATGCACACACTGAATAAAAGTAATAAATTTAAAATTTTATAAAGTAATAAAGACACTCTATCTCTCTTTGTGATTTTGCCTCATATTCCAGTAAGCATGTTGTAATTATAGTGATGGTGGGCTAGCAGCTGACAAAAAGTCAACAGCCATCTGCATATTGTGGACAATACAAATTGCCCTCTGAGGTCCTGAAAACCATCCACTCATCAAGTAGATTAAGGAGATAAAGGTATCTAGGCTCCATCTTCTCACTTTGTTGTGTGTGGTGAAGTTCGTTGTTCTGTGATGGATTGTAATGAGATGACTTAATAAAAATGTGATGTTGCAATTTCTTTCCCTTTTTGTGCCCTGCTCAGCACTTCAACCTGCACAACCTCACCAACCATCATCACTCTAAAAGAGAGTGATTCCAGGAACACAGAAGCCAATCATATACCACCAGTGCTGGCATGTGATAACCGCTATGTTGTTGTCCAGTACTCTACTATCAGTCTAAGAGCAAACCCCCTGTCTTCCTCTGCCATGGATCTAGAGGATCCAACATGGGGCCTGATGGACTTGGCACAAAGACATTTCATTGAACTGTATGCAGCTGAGTTTGCAACTAACCAATGAGGCAGTGTTTCAGCATCTATTGAAGTCTGTCTTGTGTACAAAGCCTTCAAATGTGAGCATACAAGATCATTTGCAATGTGTGTAACTTACAAATGTGTGCCAGAAGGCCTTCACTGGCCTAAACTAGAATCATTACTCCTTTTTTTTCTCCATTTTTTTTATTTGAATTAGAAACAAGATTGTTTTACATGTCAATCCCAATTCCCTCTCCCTCCCCTGCTCCCCACTAACACCCTACCTATCCCATACCCTTTCTGCTCCCCAGGGAGGGTGAGGCCTTCCACAGGGGTCTTCAGAGTCTGTCATATCCTTTGGGATCGGGCCTAGACCCTCCTCTATGTGTCTAGGCTGATGTAGTAATCCTCTATGTGAAATAGGCTCCCAAAGTCCATTCCTATGCTAGGGATAAGTACTGATCTACTACAAGAGGGCCCATAGATTTCCGAGGCCTCCACACTGACACCCACATTCATGGGGTCTGGATCAGTTATAACTTCTACTTCTCAGGAATGGAGACTGTTCAACTGTAGGTTCTTCATCACAGAGGAGGAAGGAAGGAAAGACAGAGTACAGTCCAGTGCAGAGTGGAGCAGGACATACACCAAGTGCACCAGATGAGCTGTCAACAACTCTCCCTTTCCTATCCCTACTAAGAAGCTACATAGAGTAGTGAATGCTGGTTAAAAAATGCCCTCATCCTTCCTTCCCACCTGTCAAAACTTGAACTCTGAATATCTATATTCTCTCTCTCTCTCTCTCTCTCTCTCTCTCTATATATATATATATATATATATATATATCACATTTTAACAGTGGGAATTGGGGAACTTGGTACATTGTTAAGATGTACATCCCTGGTTATAGCTCAAGACCTCAGATTCCAGTGATATCCTATATTCCCATGAAGTATGGTCAATATGAATAAAGTGATCTAGCTTGCATCAATCAGTACCCCATCAGGCTTAAACTCTGCTGGTGACGGGCCCTTACCATGTATCAAGTTATGTACCAAACCCTTTACTTCAAGCATTTTTTTTAATTTGTGGAACCACCCATGATGTAGGTGCTGATGCTGTCACTCACTGCAACACAAAATTCAGCCAGTGCATCTTGCCTAAGGACACACAGAAACTGGATTCCAATGAAGATCATTTTGAGTTCTCTCGTTGCTTTCTTTAAGGTCTCTGCATACCCCAATGAAGACATTTCCTTTAAATCACTGAAAGCCCATTCTTTGAAGAATGCTGTTTTGTTTTATTTTGTTTTTGATATGTTTGCTGTATTAATCTTTCTACATCATTGCCTATAAATTAACAATTCCATGTTGTTGATGACTACACATTGACTTGAAAACATGAGCTAGGCATTTATATTGAGAATGTAATTAGTAAGTTCAGTTCCCTGGCATCACAGTCCTGAGTGTTTCCCCTTTACTGCTCTTAGATGTGGAGGGTCTGTGCTGCTGCAGCCTGGGAAAGCATTGTGCTGCATCACAGTGTTCCCTCGCCACCTAGAGGCTAGGCTCTGCAGCTATGCTGTGACTGGGATCTGCTACCAGAAAAGACCTGGCCTCTGAGCTGTGAAACCCACGCCCACCATCACCCTGTTGTAAGAATTTGGGCTTCTTTTCTCCTTAAAGAACAAGGCGCTTTCCTCCTAAACTTTCAAACTTACTGCTAACAAAGGCCAATTGCATTAAATAAAATATGATGCTGATATTTTTATGGTAAAAGGAGTTTGGGAATAGCAGTTATAAGAAATAGTAGCTCACTAAAGATCTATCGTTGGCATTTCAGGCCTCTTTTCACCATGGTCTATACACAGTAATCTATTACTGTATTGTGTGAGCAGTAAATCAACTCTCCTTGAGTTTTTCCAATCACCAAATGTTTATTATGTATGTTGTTAGATGTTCTCAAATAGCATAAACAAATGAAGTAAATCAGCATGAGCTAATTTCCTAATATCTGCCTTCTGTGAAAACCCCAGAGGAAGTTTTTCTAGAGGTGTTTTGTTCTAACTGGTTGCTCAGAATGATGATAGGACAGCAACTGCTGGCTAATCTACTGGGCTTAGGTAGTTTTATGTATCCATATATTATTCCTAACAACAAAAACAATTTGAAAGATATTATAACCATTATTTGAGAAATAAACAAAATGAGACTCAGATAAATGATAAAACAAATACATTGCAGGTGGTAATTGATGAAACTGCTGCTTATACAAAAGTTTACTCCAAAAATTTACTCCTTTTCATTGCATTATTTTAATTTGAAAATAATGAAGAGCTACTAATTATATACCCAAAGTGGCAATGGTAAGTTAATAACATTCGTCTAAATATTTTTCATTAGGGATTTAATATTTAGTGTTACTTGTCGACTTTACACAATCTGGAAGTATCTGGGAAGTGCGTCTCAATGAGGGAAATTATCTCAGGGGTATCTTGATTGCCTTAATTGAGATAGGAAGACTTACACACTGTGGTAGCACCATTCCCTGGGCAGATGATTCTGGCCTGTGTGAGGGTGGAGAAAGAGAGATGAGCACTACCATTGCATGAATTCACTACTGTCTTCTCCAGACTCTGATGGGACCAGTTGCTTCAAGTTCCCCTGCCTTGGCTTTTCCTGCAGGAGGGACTGTAACCAGAAAAGTGAGCCAAATAAACATACATACATTCATAGTCTCTCCATCTCCCTCTTCTTCTCCCTCTCCCTCTTCCCCTCTCTCTCCCTCTTCTCCCAAGTTAGTATTTCATCACAACAATAGGAAAGGAAACTAAGATAAGAGATAACCAATAAAATTAGTTTTTATATTTAAATTTTGATTGGAGGTCATTAAAATGGGATATTTTCCTTATAATATATTTTATTAATTCTTTAAGTATTTTACCCAATGAATTTTGATCATATTCCTCCCCAGATACAACCCCCCCACCCATTCCTAAGAGCATATCCTCCTTTTTTTTAATAACCCACCCAGGGCAATTTGTGCTAACAGTGTCTTCTTAAGTGTTGGGCCATCCACTGGAGTAATGTAGACCTAACAGGTACCTACTACACCTCTAAAGAAAACCTGTCCTGTCCTTACCTCCCTGAAAAGCCATCAACTGCCAGTAGGTCTTCATTTAGGGGTGGGAGTTCATGAACCTCCCCCCTCCCTCCATGTTAGAATGTATTAGCTTGATCTTGTGTGGGTCTCGCTCAGCCAACCACAGTTGCTATGACTTAGTGAACACAGTATATGTCCTTCCTGTCATATCCAGAAAACATAGTTTTGTTCCAGTCTTTCCCATCTACTTGCTTTTACAGTCCTTCTGTTATGGTCCCTGGGCCTCTGAGAAGACAATATACACTTCTCGTTTGTGACTGAGCACTTCACTGACACATATTCTTTGTTACTAGTTCTGTGTTAACCGCTACACGCTTCACAAACAAACTTCTCAAATGAAGTCTGAGTGCCTTAGTAACCTATGGGTAGAGAGATACCAATTTATTGGGCAGTTTAATATTATATCCACTTGGCAGAAATAGAGCAATAGGTTGCCCTTATACTCTCACAAGCTATGGATTCTTGGCCAGTTTCTATAGGAAATATGAGTTTCCTTCTATAGAAAGGACCTTAAAGTCAATCAGAAAATGGTCATTTCCGTCCATATAATCAGGTCACTATTGCCCCAGTGGTAATATGTGTTGATCATTATTGTAGTTTACAGAGTTCATAGCTGGATATGACTATTGATAATTTTATGCCCAGCAGCCAGCATAACACCTTCCAGTGCTATGAAAGCTAGACAGCACTGCAGGAGGTACCCTAGTCAGTATCAACTTGATTTTACCATCTCCTATGGCCAAAGTGTGTGGTGTCTTCAGCAACAAAGTTTTACAGTCAAGTTCTGGTGGGCAAATCAAAAGCAATGGCAATCACATGTATCATTTTAGCACCTGCACAGGTCATCCCTAACTAACAGCTAGAGGAACAGTACCCCATATCTGGCACTTGGCATTTTATTTTGGCACCCTATGACTTCTGAGAGGATCACTATCTCCTGTGTAGAGTAATTCCAATTAAACATTAAGGATAGGACAAGATCCTAACATCAAGGATAGGATCCCAAGCAAATGAGATCAAGAAGCAAGCAGGCATTGACATCATAATAGCAGACAATATAGATGTCAAACTAAAACACATGAGAAGAGGCAAAGAAGAGTACAACATTCTAACCAAGAAATCAATTAATCAGAGAAATGTCACAACACCAAACATATACACACAAAACTCTAGTTCACCCAATTTCATAAAGATCATTCTAAAGGAATTAAAGACATAGAGTAACACAAAGCTGATTTAATACCCATTTTCCAGTAGATAGGTCATCTGGACAAAAACAGAAAAAACTCAAAATAAACAGGTAAATTTTTAAATAATCCCATATATCTTAGCTGACTGTTATGCAATATAACTTAAAATCAACAGCAAGCAAAACTCTAGTAAGTATATAAACTCAGAGAGATTAAACAATCGATTGCTAAATGATGAATGGGTCAAAGAAGAAATTAATAAAGAGATAGAAATCAAAATATTCCTGGAACTAACTTAAAAGGAAAACACAATACAGCAAAACCCCTAGGACATATCAAATGCAGTCCTGAAAGGGAAATTTGTAACCCTAAGTGCCTACATTAAAAAATTTAAAAAAGACAGCAAGCAAATGACTTAGTGATGCAATGCAAGAATTTGGAAACATGAAAAAAAGCAAACCCCAACCCAGAAGACTCCAAACAATATAATGAAATAGAAACCAAGAAAACAAAACAAAAAATCAATGAATGTAAGAAGTGGCTCATTGGGAAGATAAACAAAAATATCAGATACTTGGACCAGCTAATCAAATGAAAATCAAATGAAAAAAAAAAAGAGAGATAAATCAAGTTATCAGAATGAAACACAGAAACATTACAACAGACACCGAAGAAATCCAGTTTATTATAACGGAATACTTCAGAAACTTTTACTCCATTAAATTATGAAATCTGAAATAAATGTGTTACATACAGCTTCACATGTATTCTTAGTGTTACTATCCCTCTGCAAATGACCTTCTCTGCCTTATGCATCCTCCTCTCTCTCCCCTATGAACCTCCCCACTAGTCTCCATTTCCTTTTCAAAAATAAGGTAAATTTAAGCAGTCTATAACTTAACCTACTTCTAGAGCTGATAAAATTGCTTAACCTGAATAATAATACCCCAGCATGAAGATGGCAGTGAACAAGAGATGGATATAGAGAACAGTGTAAGTATGCTTTGATCAAATGAATCGGTAGGATGCTCTTAAGCATTTTTTTCAAAATGAATATATGCCCCAGGTTCATAAGCAAGTAACATTGCTCTAGATGAAGATCTAGTCCATATGAAATTCTATTCCACTAAGCTGTCCTGAAGGAGATAACATCATAATGTCACTTATGCTATCCTCTCTTGGTACTTTTAGCTTATTTGGAATCTACCTATTAAAGCTTTTCATGAATATTTATATTTTGTGAATTTTTGTTTATTTAAAAATACTTCAACAAATATGTGTTATGCTTGTTGAATGTTTAATATCCTGGGAAATTATTTGAATACAAATAAGATCAAATCCTATTGTTAAAATTTTGTTACAAATAAGGAAATACTATAAAGGTTTTTGTAAGATCTATGTGTCTGACTAGTGCTAGATTTTTAAAAGAATGGTTATAAACACTTGGAGAGGTATGGGCACAATTATCTTTGTTAGAATATCAGTGTGGGTTCTTGGGTATCGTCTCAACTGTAAGAGCAGCATATGGGCATTATGATCTTAGAATGTTAAAACTAGAAGGGATGCAAATATCATCTATTCTAGTCATAGCATTTTTTGTGGATGAGAAAGCTGAGGCCCATGGAGATGAAAGGACTTCCCAATAATCACAGCAAGATAAGAGCAGGTCCAAGAATAGATCCAGGGTGTCTCCTCTGCCAGTCTTGGTCTTTCAAAAGACGGCACAATATGTGCTGTCCATCCATATTGCATCTTACTCATTGTGTTGGCAAATTTGATGGAATCCAAATATCTGGCCCTGCTGAGCTGAAATCAAAAAGCCTAGAACAGCGGTGGCTAGCTACACATGAACAAAGGAAAATGTAGTGAAATATTATCCAGACAACAAAGCTTTGAAGAGAAACCCCTCCATGTTTCTTCTCCATGTTATAAAAATGGAGGTTTTCAGATATGCCATAATCAAAAGGTACTGCTGGGGCTTAGGATACCGTCCAGTGGAACAACAATTGTCCAGCATGCACACCGACCAAAGTTCCATCCCTGGCACAGAAAAAGGAAGAAAGAAAATGGGGAGTGATGAGCACAGAAAAGGAGAGAAGAAAGAAAGGGTAGAACGTGGGATGAAGGAGAAGGTAAAATTAGGGAGCGTGGAAGAGAGAAGAATAAGTGTTTAATCATAACCCCAAAGAACAGACATAGAAAAGAAAAAATAGTTGGCATCATGATTAAAGACAATTTGTTAAATAAACTGGCAATCTTTTTTATTTAAATTAAAACAATCTTATTTTACATACCAATCCCAGATCCCTCTCCCTCTAGTCTTCCCATGCCCCTGGCCAGCGCCCCCATCCCACCCTCCATCCACTCCCCAGGGAGGGTGAGGCCTCCCATCAAAGTCTGTCACATCATTTGGGGCAGAGCCTATGCACTCCCATCCTGTATCTAGGCTGAGAGAGTATCCCTCCACAGGGAATGGGCTCCCAAAGTCCACGCACTAGGGATAAATACTGGTTCCACTGCCAGAGGCCCCATAGACTGCCCAGGCCCCCCAACTGACACCCATGGTCAGAGGTTCTAGTTCTGTCTTATGCAGGTTCCCCAGCTGTCAGACTGGGGTCCATGAGCTCCCTCTTGCTCAGATCAGCTATTTCTGTGGGAGAAACTGACAATCTTAGAACTCATAAATTCTCAGACTGCAAATTGATAGTTTAAAAATTAAGACATCTGGTAGATAAATTTTGGGCTCACTCTAAGAAAAACTGAATGACCTAAGTTAAGCACATTCTCTGGGCTATATCAACCTGGCCTCCACGCACAGTCAGTGGTAGCTAAGAGGTCCATCATGGGCTCATTCTTACCAAAGCTCCCCACCATATGTCTTCTTCACACTGCTAATAAATACAAACATTCAAGGGGGAATCTACAAAACTTCAAAAGGACCATCCAAAATTTAACCATAGATCTCAATCTCACACAGAAAAATAATGTGATTTAAAACCATTTTGCCTCCTCCATGGTTAGAGTTTAGAATTGTGGTGACTATGTCCACTCTGTTGAACAGCAGGCACTCTCAGGTGCTATTCAGCTGGTACTAATGAAAGGGGATTTTCCAACATCTGCCAAAGTGACAGCTGTGTGTTCTTCTTTACCCTTCAATTCGCTCTGGGACTTTTTCTGACATGTATGTTTACACTTATGCAAAAAAATGCTTAAACATTTTCATTGCTGTTTATGGTACTGAAAAAAAAACCAGAACCTAAGTGCCTATTCATAGTGGGATGGTTAAATGAATCATCATATAGTCATATCTATGGCCATACCATCCTGAATGCACCCGATCTCATCTGATCATATAGTCTTATAATCAGATAGCATAGCCGGAAGAGAGAATAAGCCAAATCCCTGGGTGTCATTTCGGGAAAATTCCCCTACTAAGAACTGCTAAGGAGAGAAGCAGTGTGTTGTACATCATGAATGCTGCACTCTTGTGTGACAAAGAGAAGGAAATGAGAAACTGGTATTTTCTTATGATTTTTTTTGAAAATTCTGTAACGATATATAATGGACAGTAGCAGTTAACCATGACCCAGAAACAATCGGCACATAGGCTGAGGAGATGGCTCAATCAGTAAGGTCCTTCCTTGCCTTTCAAGCATGAGGACCTGAGTTCAATCCCCAAATTCCATGTAAAAGCCAAGTACAGCTTCATTCTCATAGAATCCCAGCACTGGGGAGACAGACAGGATTATCCCCGTACTCACTAGGCAGCAACTCTAGCCAAACCGGTAAAGTAAGGTTTAGTGAGAGACCTTGTCTCACAAAATAAAGTGTAAAGCAATTGAGTAAGCCCCCCCCCCCAGTGTTGGCCTCCAATCTTCACACACACATGCACACACACATAGAAAATAGACATAAAGGGGATGGAAGTGGAATGTGATTTGCTTACAAATAATTTAACTATCACTAACAAGAGAGATACAAAGACAAAGAGAAAGACAGACAGACAGACAGACAGACAGACAGACAGACAGACAGACAGATGCATAGAAATGAACTAAGCATCTTCAGCAAACTCAATACAGGTTTTGCAAGAGTGCTCAGGAGGGTAAGAGAGAGCCGCATGAGGAATCCTGAACAGGTGAGTGGCTGTCAACATACATGGGACCAGAGCAGTTCCAGAGAGAGATGCTGCCTAAAGCAAAAACCCACTGAGTCTGAGATTGACAGGAGAGAAGGTAGTGTGAGTCAGTCATTTTGAATTAATTCTCTGGTTTCTAACATGCATTTTGATACAGAATTTGGGTCTGTATCAAACTCAACAAGTCTTGAGAATTTTTTTATTCATTTTACATCCCAACCACAGTTTACCCTCCCTCCTCTTCTCCCAGTCCCTTCCCCCACCACCCCTATGCCCTACATCCTCTTCTTCTCCATTTCTATTCAGAAAATGACATGTCCTTGGATGTCCTTGATCCCTCTGGCTCCCACAATCCTATCCCCTCTCTTTAGCAGAATTCCCTGAGCCCTGCCTAATGCTTGGCTGTGGGTCTCTGCATCTGTTTCCACCAGTTGCTGGTTGAATCCTCTCTGATGACAATTGGGCTAGGCACCAATCTATGAGTATAGCAGAGTATTGTTTGGCATCATTACATTGACTTTTTTTCTCCAATACTGTTTGGTTCTATCCTATGTCTCTGGGCCATCCTGCCTCTTACTCCTGGTGCTCCACAAGATGCCAAGGGTAGGCTCACTCTCATGGCACAGTTCTGAGGTTGGACCAGTCATTGGTTGGCTGCTCCCACAATCTATGAATCACCCTTATCCCAGCACATCTGATAGACAGGACAGACTGAAGGTTGAAGGTTATGTAACTGAGCTGCTGTCCCAGTCTCTTCACTGGAAGTTTTGCCTGGCCACAGGAGATGGCCAGTTCAGGCTACATATCCACTATTGCTAGGAGTCTTTGTTGGGGTCATCCTTCTAGATTCCGGGTAGTTTCCTGACACCAGGATTATACCTTGCCCCGAAATGTCCCCCATTTAAGTCCTTTCTTTCAGTACTCTTCCCATCCACCCTTCCCCCACCTGATCTTTCATGTTCCATCCCCACCCACCCCCAGTCCACCCATGAAATCTCTTCTATTTCTCCTTCTCAGAGAGATCCCAGCCCTGCCCCCATCCCTCTTTGTTACTTAGTCTCTCTGGGTCTGTGAATTGTTGCATGGTTATACCTAAACATAATAAAGGCAACATACACCAAGTCAATAGCCAACATCAAATTAAATGGAGAGAAACTTAAAGCAATTCCACTAAAATCAGCAACAATACAAAGCTGTCTGTTCTCTCCATATCTATTCAATCTAGTACCTGAAGTTCTAACTAAAGCAATAAGACAGCTAAAGGAGATCAAGGGGTTACAAATTGGAAAAGAAGAAATCAAAGTATCTCTATTTGCAGACGATATGATAGTGTTCATAAGCAACCCCAAAAATTCTACCAAGGATCTCTTATGCCTTCAATGAAATGTCTAGATACAGGAGTAACTTAAAAAAAATTAGTAGCCTTCTTATATGCAAACATTAAATGGACTGAGAAAGAAATTAAGGAAACAATACCCTTCACAATAGTCACAAACTATATAAAATATCTTGGTGTAACTCTTAACAAAGCAAGTGAAAGATCATATGACAAGGTGAAGTGATGGTTTTAATCAAATGTAAAAGCTAATGCAAACAATGACCCCTTAAGAACCAATACACATACTCTTTCAGACGTACCTAAAAGTTACATATCTTAGAATATATAAATTTTCATTTAACTCCAGAGAAATTGAATGTTACAAAGAACTAAAAAACTAGAAAGTATACATAATGATTTGTTGAACAATGGTAATTCTCTCAATCTTACACTTGAATGCTATAAATAACAAATCCACGTAGGCAAAAAGATGGAACTATAGTTCTCTACTGCAACATTAGGTAGGCAAGGCATGATTTTATTCCCAAGGTCTGGCATAAATAGTTAGACATTCCTGGAAACTTCCAAAGCAGTTGACAACTTGTTTTGCTCTAAACCTAAATGCTATTTTCTGTTTTAAAATAAAGTCAATATGAGAATTCTTCAATTTACACTTCAGTTACTTTAACCATCATTTTGAAAATATGCCACTAAATTTTATGGGTTTGAAAGCAGAAAGGCCTAGTCATCATCCCCACTCCTCTCAATATGTCACTTAACAATAGTGCTGAAAGTTCACAGGAGAGTGTTTTCTGTTTGCTGTCTGCCAGAGAGATGGATAAATATGTAACAACCCTCTATTACTGGGCAGGGATGTCTATAGCAATGACTGCTGGTCATTCCTATATTTTCCATGAGTACATTTTTGTTGATTTGTTCGGTTTGAAACAGGATGTAACCATGCAGCTCAGATGCCCTCAAACCTACCACACTTCTGTCTCAGCCCTGTAAGGTCTGGGGAGGTATGATCACTCCTGTTCCCACAGGTAAATTTTGTTTTTAAAGTTGAATACTGTGCTTAATGGGTAAATCTATTAGTATTCTGGTTCTTCACAAGAGGTGGGTATTTTGGTCCTCTCCCCTTGTAAGAACACATGACACTGTCTGAAAAGATAGTTGATTGTTGCTGATTATGAAGAGCAGTATTGGAAGAGTCCTGAACAACCAATGGCTAGAAAGCAAAGATGCTACACACATGTGATGGATAGGACAACACGTAAACCCCTAAAGTCAAAGCACTGACAGTGAGACGCCTCCACCCTGTGTTGTAAGAGGAATAATTGTATTTACAATTCTCAACTTAGATTTGGAATTCTGGCTAGAACCCACATGGGAAGAAAGTTTCCATTATCATATCTACTCCAAAGCTTAATTACTGTTTTAAGTATCTCTTAACTCCCAATGCTTTAAGAAGTAAAAATGTGATTATGATTTTTTTAATATGCTTGGGTTTAAGGAAGTTTTCATTTTTTACTAGAGGCACTTTTGTTTGTTCAAAATTCTAAGTCAAAGATAGAAAGCCTTAGCAACAAAAACAGCCCAAGACATTACTAATTCCCCTTCTCTTGTATAAATCACAACCAGAATTGTCCCCAGGCGTGGCATGCATTTCTAGATTTTTTTTTTTTGATGTCATGTGGTAGATCATGCCTCAGATGTTAGACAGATGAACCCAAAGCACAATTAAAAGAGTCTGACATGTTGGCCTGAACAAGGGAGAGCACATCGACCCCAGATGCTGTCGGGGAGGCCAGTACAAGACTGATCCAGACCCCTGAACATGGATGTCAATAAGGAGGCCTCTGCACTCCAGGGACCTCTGGTGGTGGATTAGTATTTTTCCCTGGTGCAAGAAGGGACTTTGAGAGCCCATCCCACGTGAAGGGTTACACTCTGGCCCTGGACACATGGGCCCAGGACCAGCACGGGAAGATTTGGTGGACTTTGCAGAGCCCCCGTTACCCTGCCTGGGGAGTGGTGGGTGGATGGAGTGAGGGTAGGCTGGGGGTGGGGGGAGGAGGGATGGGGGGGAGGGGAGGGAGAGGGAGAAAAGACTTACTAATAAATAAATTTAAAAAAAAGAGTCTGACATTTGCATCCAGGATGGTTCATGGTGTGAAGAAACAGGCCTCACTGACAAGTTTTCATTCTCCCATTACAGCCTATTAGTGAAACTGCAATTAAACTGACCCAACATTTTGGACTCGTTGACTCTCTCCACAAAGACACGGAATTTTCCGATTCATTTAACCACTGCCAAAACAATACCACTCTGTTTCAGATAATCTCTCTTGCTAAAACCAAGTGGAGATAAAAAGTAAACAAGGGTCTAACATGAGAATCCGTTGACCCTCCTGAGCACCCGGGGCATCAGGGATTTACTAAGTGAGGCCAGTGGGAAACAGAAGCATGGGAAAACTCATGACTTCAGACTCGGTCATCTGGGGAGTAATGCCTTTGGCAAAACAGTACATTCTAGAAGCAATGTTTCATTATTTTCTATAAAGAAATGCTAACATGAGCTAGCTGTTGGAGCGCACTCCCTATGAGGGGTTGCCATGCCCAGCCTTAAATAAAGCAGGCTTGTTTCTGCCCCAACTCAATGTGCCAGGCTTTGTGGACTCTCCCCTTGGAAGCCCTTACCTGTTGGGAGGAGTGGGCAGGGATGGGCAAGGGCGGAGGTAAGTGGGTGGTGGGAGGGGGTTGAAGGGAGAATTTTGGTTAGAATGTAAAATGAAATTTAAAATAATAATAATAATAATAATAATAATAATAATAATAATAGGAAAAATTTAAAAGAAATTCTCAAACAATAAACAAAGAGATAGGGTAAAAAAAAAATTTATCTAAATCCACCATTCTCTAACATGATAGTTATGACTTTAGAAGAAAACTTTCACAATAATGTGGAGATACCATATGTCAAATTATAATTGAATATGCTGTTAATATTGATGTCCACTCATATGAATTATTCATAAAATGACTTAAAATACCTCTGTGACCATGTGTGTGCTTAAGGCAACTTTGTCCCCTTTGGGTTTTTGTCACACAAAGCACTTCAGATGCCTTTGGGGAAAGACTCACAGAGCGAGTCAGTCACATTTTTTTCCAATCACATTGTCCACTGGATCTTTCCCATGACTCTTCCCCTTTTAAAAGTTGATCCTGAGAATCAAAGTTTGCAATTCACAGGCCTTTTACCCATGAGTCAGTTAGCTTACCCTGAGCCTGTGTTCAGAGCTGCTGCCGTCCACAGAGCTCCCAGGCCTTCCCTGCAGGACACAGGTCCCACCATCTCACTGATTAGACTGCTTGTTAACGCTGAGGGACAAGTCTTGCTTTCCCTTACCCTCTGGCACAGCCTTCAGAGAGCAGATTCACCTCAGAATATGTGACTACTGTTGTTTTTCAATCTAACAAATAATGAGCCAGAAGGGTTTGAAAGCCAATGACAGAAACTTTGGGACAACTGCATACCCCCTGTTTTTTTCTTTTTTTAATGTCAACTGAGACTTTTTTGGATCTCACATTAATGTTCCCTGCCCTTTTCAAGACTGACCAGAACAGACTTGTCCCTTAGCAATAAAAAAAAAAAAAAGCAATTCTAATGACAACTCTCAAATCACGTTTTTCTTGTTTTTGAATGTTTTAAATGCAATATTGTAAAATTGTTGATCTTTAGCAGTCTCATACATATAAACAATGAATTTTAGTCAGTCTCACCCCATTGCCTCCTCTCAACTCCCTCCCTCTCCTGCTTTCTCTCCAATAAGGTGCTCCCCCACCCCACTTCTACTTGTGTGTGTGTGTGTGTGTGTGTGTGTGAGAGAGAGAGAGAGAGAGAGAGAGAGAGAGAGAGAGAGAGAGAGAGAGAGAGAGAGAGATTTGCAGGGTGTTTGCATAAGCATGAGTGAAGGGTTATTTATTAAAGCAAGTGTAATTTATCTGTGCCTACACCATTGAAGAAAGTGATACTTCTTTCCAGGTAGAGAAGGCGTTAAACTCTCCCACTTTTACAACTGAATTTAAGTTTCAGTTCTCTGACTAGGACATATGGGTGTCTCACCCCACAACAATTTTCCACTGTACCCTTACATTTAGGGCCCAGAGAGAAAACAAGCACAGTGGCCCTAAGTTGGCCTCACCATATCTCAAGGAGAAACCCAGTGGCCCCCTTCTGAGTCATGTCCAAGTTTGTGCAGATGTGTCCAAAAATGGTAAGACTAAACCTCAGCCAATTAAAAATATACTAACATAACTGATGCTTGCTTAACCAATTAAGTTTAAGATGACCTAATTGCTCCTAAAACTCCCCTTAGTTGTGTTTAAAAGGAACCTACATGTTCCTCTGGAGTTCGTCACCATTTTGTATAGGTGAACAACCCCACGTGCATGTGGTAAAATAAACAGTCTTTGCTGTTGCATATTATTTCATTCTGGGGTCTTCCTTCAGCATTTCCTCAGTTCCTATACTGGTAGAGATGGGTGGGACCTCACTCTGGTCACACCACATGGAGAAGTCAAGATGACAGAGCCAGAGGAAGCTTCATCCCTGTTGGCTATCTTCATATAGTAGAAAGTTCTATGCAGGTTCCTGGAGGAGAAAAATCATTAGTCATCTTATCCAGATGCCAGTGCTGTGAGAAATGTTCATGACCTGCCAGGAAGATATTCCCACAGATGCAATAGCGATACAAGTATTATAGGGCTAGCTAACTGCTTTCTGAGTGGATGTGAGGCCTCGTCCACGGTGGGGAAGTCATTCCTTGTACATTAAACTTGGTAAAAGCCAGTAGGCTGCAGAGGCCATGGGCCCTAGGGAGGATCCTGCTACTATTGATTTGCTAAGTGGACATGCAAACTGCCTTCCAAACCCTCATAATCACATCCCTAGATTACCATTGCTCTCAGCATTCATCAGAGAAGCTTTTATGGCAGTGAGTGGCAGGTGACTCATAACTGGTCCTAGTGCTGAGAACAAGTGCCAAATAGGACATCTGTATCACTGCTCCAAGGCTCAGCGAACATTGTAGAAGAGGGGGTAACATACTGTAATAATGGGGAGTTGTACAGCAAAAAGACTTCTTCCATCCATGAAATAGCCAGAATGTGGCGTCTTCTGAAGTAGGGTCTGACTATCAAGATATGGTAGGCAACCAATAGCAATGACGATAGCCTGCATTGTTTGGGGACCTCTGGGGCCTCTATGACAGTAAGGGAACTTTCTTATGCATGGCATCGGGATTTCTGTAAAATAGCATAAGGCTTCTGAGATGAGCATTAGCCATCAATGCAGAGTACTTCTATTCAAACTCTTTTTTATTATACTTTTCGATAAGTTTATTTATATAATAGTTAAGTGTCAAAATGGCCTTTGCATGCATCTTTAGTTTTGCTTACCCCTCCACCTGCTCTGGCCTTCTACCTCACTCTCCCATACGCCACCCTCAGTTAACTGTTTCATTCCCAAGTATCCCCTTCTCCACATTCACTTTGCTTGTGTTCTGAGAACCCCTTTCTCTTAAGGACTTTTTCTGCCCTCTCCTAATGGCCTCTTGCTATCGTCTTGGCCTCTACAGGCACTGCTGGTGAAACGCACTACTCTGAGAACTGATAGCTAAGATCTACATGTGAGAGAGAACATTCAATGTTTGCCTTTCTGAGCTTGGATTACTTAACACTATATAATATTTTCCAATTCCACCTATTTTCCTGAAACTTTCATAATTCCAATTTTCTTCACAGATGAATAAAATGCCATGGCATATATGTACAGCAATTTTCTTAACCACCTCATCAGTTGGTGGATACCTAGGCAGGTTCCACTTCCTAACTATTATTAATGGAGCAGCAATAAGCATGGATATTCATGTATCTTTTCATCAGGATACAGTCTTTGATGTCTATGTCCAGAAGTGATATAGCCAGGTGGTATGGCAGTTCTACTTTTAGCTTCTTAAGGGACTTCCACACTGACTTCCATAGTTGTTAGATCAGTGTACATCCTTACCAACAAAGAATAAATGTTTCCATTTCCCCAGGTCCATAATGGCATTTGTTGTCATTTGGTTTCTTAATTCCAACTAGGGTAAAAATAAACTATCAAAGCAGTTTTGATTTGCAGCTCCCCAGTGGCTGAGAATGTTGAACTCATTTGAAAGCATTTATTAGCCATATATATTTCCTCTTTTGAGAACTCTGTTCAGTTCAACAGTTCATTTTTAATAGATATGTTTTGTTTTTATGCTTATTTTTAAAAACTTTTAGTATATTATAGACACTAAACCTTTGGTGAAGTTTTTTTTTTTTCCCAATACTGAAGGCTGCATCTTCACTCCACAGTTCTCCTTGAAATACAGAAGCTTTTGGATTTCATAATGTCCCACTTATCAATTGTTGATCTTATTTTATTTGCTGAGTGACTAGCACTATTACTCTTAAAGTAACCTTTACCTATTCCTCCACCTTCAAATGTACAACCTACTTTTTCCTCTAGAATTTTCTGGGTTTCAGGCCTAGCATCAATATCTTTAAGGAACTGTAGAAACACATTCTACTTTTAGTAACATATGATTTGCAATTTTTTAATTCAATCTTATAATTACTATATAAATTTCTCATTTTCTCACTGCAACCAGTATTATCACTTATTTCTGTTGTCTAAAATTCAAAATAAAGACCGAACGTAAGAAAACCCAAGTCTGAGTTTTCTGTATGTCTTCTCTATAATTCAAGCAAACTTCCTCTGTCTCTCCACCGAGGTGTCTTCACATAGAGAAAGCTGACCTAAAGCAGGGATTTCTCGAGGCTACACGGAGAGCTAAGCAAGGTGGCACAAGTAGGCTTTTGACATTTACACACTGCTTATTTAGGGCCACTTTTCAGATGAGGTTTATTGCTCTGGTTTGGCTCACTGGTTTTGGAAATGAGAGCATGGATGAGTCACAGGAATTGGAGGATTTGCCCAAACACACATGGACTAGTATGGAGACCACAGTGGAAATTGAAGTTTCCAAAACAAATGGATAAGACCAACCAGACCCTGCCCTCCTTACTCAGCCCTTCATAGTCAGTCCTTGCAACTGAAGTCCTTGTTAAAATTTGTAAGGAGGTTCAGCCATTGCCCCTGCCTGGCCAAGGTTCCCTTAGCCCTTGTTGGTGCTGACCTCACACCGCTCCCACTCTCTCCAACTCCAACTCTCCGAGGAGCTAGAATGAATTCCCTCTCCTAACTCCATATTCCATGCTCTTGGCATAGCAGTACATGTGAACACCAGGGAAATTGTCTTCACAATAAAGTTGTATCTGCCTGCCAAGTTATCAGGAAATCTTTTAAGTATGTGAAACAGAACCTGTAATTTTAGATCATTGCAGGACAGCCTCAGGCTCATGAAGAAAAGGGCTGGAAGCAAAATTAAACGCTGTAAATATTCTCTGCTATTTTGTGTGTGAGAGGTTGCCAAATGAGATAAAAAAAAAAAAAAAGTTCATGCTGTGAAGGCCTCTGCAAGCAAAATGCCTGAGAGATCAACTCTCCAGCTGAAAGAACAGATGCAGGGCTCCTACCCAGAAGCCCCTGCTTCAGGACTCTGGGGGCTGTGAACATTGGTGTGGCCAGTGTCTTCCCTTACTACCCACAAAAGATGCCCTTTGCAGCCTTGTCATTGGAATTCATGCACTCACCACACAGAAATATAAGGGCAGGTATGTTTCTGTCGCTATTGTTCTTTAAGGACACACGGATTAAACTGAGCCATTCGCAGTCCTCACCAAATAATCTGTATATTTGAATCAAGAACCCATACACTCTTGATCTCAGTTATGTAAAACTGCAGAAAAGGAACACTGTGCCTTCTGCTAAGCCTTCCAGTAGCTCGGCTTCCTGAGGCCCAGATGTGTCTTCCTTAAAGTCTTTTGTTGTTAAGACAAGACCATGCTCTCCATTTCCCAAGGAAGTTTGCTGCAGTGGCATGAGTTGGATTCTGTTATATACAAAGAAGGAACTAAAGGAACTAAAACTACCCTGAGCCCTCTCTAAGTTTTCCTGTTAAACTCCAGAAATGTTAATTCTGGCTTTGGCAGAATGGATGTCTATATAAACTTTTTCCCATATGGAGATGTTGATAAAAGCAAAAGAAAACTTGAAGAGGAAAAAAGAAAAAAAAAACCCACCTGTCTTGATTCCATAAAATAGGACCTTGAAATCATGAAAGTAGGAAAAGTTCAAATCCTCAAAGATTCACCAGGCAGTATCATGTTTTGGTTTGCTTGCTTGTTTGTTTGTTTGTTTGGCACAGGGTTTCCCTGTGTAACAGCTCTGGGTGTCCTGAAATTCACTTTGTAGACCAGGCTGGCCTCAAACACATAGAAATCAACCTGCCTCTGCCTCCTGAGTGCTGGGAGTAAAGGCATACAGGACCACCACCTGGCACTTCTCTTTTTACTTCAATGTCTTTTTGTGTTTGAAATTAAAATATAATTATAACATTCTCCTCCTTTCGCTTTCCTCCCTTCAATTATTCCCATGTACCTCCCCCAGATATTGCTTGCTCTTAAATCCATGGCCTCTATTTCTTTGTTATTAAACACACACACACACACACACACACACACACACACACACACACACACACACACACACACACACACAAATACAACCTGCACTAAAAGCCAATCAGAGCTTCCTATTAAATTTCAAAGTGAATCCAGTCTTCTTATTGGCTGGGCCCAATACTACCTAACTTGCCTGTTCTTGGCTCCATTTTCCCTCACCTGGGGACTCTCCTCTTCACTCAACTCCATGCAGACATACTGCTCTCTTTTTCCTGTGAGACACACAGCAACATCTGAACCTTAGCACTTATAGGTCTCTATCAGGTATTTACATAACCTACAGATAGCTTTAGCGTAGGGATATTTTTCTCTCAGTCCATCTCCTCAGAAAAGCCTTCCCTAAACTCCTACCTAAAAAATAATTCTATTTTGTCCTCATATTCCAGACAATAGTTCATGGTACTTACACGGTAAAACTGTCGCATATTTGTCAAGTATCTGTAACACCTACAGGACTGCAGTTTCCGTTATGGTCATGAATTGCATGCTTTTGTTCCTTGCAGAGTTCACTGTACTTAGAAGTAAATGATATGAAGAAAGTCCTCACTTTGTTACTCAGATAACTAAGCAATTGACTGAAATTGAAGACAAGAGACATTTCCACTTGCAAAAGTGGTGTAAAACTATGAAACTCGACTGACTGTGGTTCAGTCCCTCTTGTCTCTGGTTGCACAGTTGCAGAGACACAACCCTGGGGAGAGGAGACCTGGGGGAACTTGGAGTACCCAGAGGAAGCAGTTCTCGAACTCTGGCTCATTCTCACATAAGCTTGCTATGGACTACACACTAGAACATCACAGCCTTTATGAAAGGGGTATCTGCGAGACACCAAATGGCATGGCTACAGCTAGAAGAGAGCAACAGTAAGGAGTAACATGGGCCGTCCCAAGCCTGGATGCAGAAGAGGAAGGAGGCAAAAATGTCAGGCTGACTCATCCTTTTGAAACATCTACACTGACAGTACAGGTTTTTTCTACATGTCTCTTTCTATTGTTAAATTGATTTTTTATAGTGTTGTGATGAGTTCATCTGCAAAAACAGATTGTTTTTCTCAACCAAGCAGGGAAAGCCTAGTCTTAGCATTCATCTAAGTTTCATTAAAATCAAAATTACACACACACACACACACACACACACACACACACACACACACACACACACACGCAAGCACGCATGTACGCATGCAGCAGCAAAGCATACATGGAGACAGACACAGAAATGAAGAGACCCAAGAGTTTGTCTGGCAGAGATAAAACTTTTATGTTTGGAGGAGGAGATGAGTTTGGGTCATCACAGGAGATTCAATAATACAAACAAGGAAAGGGAAATCAGATAGGTTCTGGCCATAGGAGTTCCCTGGCCTACCCACCAGGAGAGATTTGGGAGTGAAAAACAGCTTCCTCAAGAGGAAGTTGCCCAAGTCTTTGTCTTGGGGAGGGAAGCAGCAGCATGTCACCCCCTTACACATCTCAATGAAACACACACTAACCTAGCTGGAGCCTCCTTTCCCTTTCTGCCCAACTGTCAGGGACTGTCTAAACTCAGTTTCAGGTTTTCCAAAAATTCAGTACCCCTTCACCAAGAATATTCTCTTATTATTACAATACGGGATGGAGGAAGGGTTTGGATTTGTCTCATTCCATAATCTCACTGCACCTGCAAACTAGTTTCCCTTAGGATCAAAAGGAAAGGCAAGGATGGTGGTTTGAAAGAAAATGGCCCCCAAAGGGATTGGCACTGTTAGGAGGTGTGGCCTTGTTGGAGGAAGTATGTCACTGTGGGGGTAAGCTTTGAGGTTTCATATGCTCAGGATACCACCCACTGTGTCAGTCAGTCAACTTTCTGATAACTTCTGGTCATGACCACAAAGGACTGAAACTCTGAAACTGTAAGCCACCATCTCTGTTAAATGTTTTCTTTGTTAAGAGTTGCCGTGGTCATACATTAAGTTTTTCTGTGAGTTATCTAACCTTCAAAACCCACCTGTTTGCAAAAGAATCTGTCCAAAGCAGTAGTTCAACTGCCATTTTGATTTGCACAGCAATGGTGATTGAATTGTAGTATTGTCTCTAAACAAATATGGCTAGGGTACACCACAGGCACCCCACCACTACTACTACTAAACCTAGTGGGTTCTCTAGTGCCTTTTGAACAAATAGGTGGACAGATAGGTAGATAGATGTATATTCTAACTAGTTTGATGATCATACAAGTTGGTGGTTGCCTATATAATTGTTTCACAAAGCAACAAAAAATTAAAGATGTTTTCTTAGAGAATAAAAATCATTACAATCTCTTTGACAGAAAAAAAAAAAGAAAAAACGTATCAAAAGCCTTTAAAAAAATGTACTACTTTCTAACCCAGCAATTTTACTTCTGGAATTTCTGCAAAGATACTAATCATAGATGTGCAAACAGATTTCGTTAGAAGAATGTTGGCTTTGTGTGTAATTATAATCATGAAAATTTGGAAATGGCATAAATGTCTCACAATAGGGGCTGAGTAGAACAAGCTGTGAGCAAGCCTGCAGAGAGGTACAATGAAGTCATTAATGTGATGTGAAAATA
This sequence comes from Cricetulus griseus, assembly GCF_003668045.3. NCBI lineage: Eukaryota > Metazoa > Chordata > Mammalia > Rodentia > Cricetidae > Cricetulus > Cricetulus griseus. Next base: position 186,698,440 of record NW_023276806.1, read on the forward strand.
TTTGGGAGGTTGGAAGAGTAATTACAGTATAGTCTTCCACTTAAAATGTGTTCTACTTTTAATGTATCACAATGCCAATTTATTTAAAATAAATATGTATTTTTGCTCAAAATATCCAGAGGGATATATAATGAATGTGATTAGGTTGCCTTTAAGTATTTGAATTGTATACCATTTTTGTTTGAGTACATTTGCACCTGTACTCCAAAATCATCCATAATGAATACACGCTGTCATTTAATAAAAATGCTATGTATTTCAAAGTTACAGGCTGGAGAATATGGCTGTTGTAGACTGGAGAGAAAGACATCTATTTATGCCATAACAGAGAATAGTTTGCCTGATGCTTCTCAAAGATGTGGTCCTATCTTTGCCTCCTTTAAGTGCTAATGAATAGCAGCCACTCTTGCAACGACGCAATGGCAAAGGGCTGCACAGGGGGAACCAAAGTAATATTAATAGTCCAAAAAGTATATTTGAAGTAAATGTAAATGTTCTCTACAGGCCAATGCAGATAGAATATACAAGGAAGACTAGAAGAATGCTAGTAAGAACATGTTCTGAGGTGGCATACACAGGGTAGGTTTTGGAGTATTAAGATATCAATTGTTGCACTAACTTCTGATATATGGTAATTAGTATTTTAAGACTGATGCAACTATATTTATATAACAATGAGTTCACAAAAAGAAACATTTGGCAAAGCATTTCACATTTAAAACCTTATTTATATCAAATACTGATTTTAAAAGGCTGAAATTTTAGGAATATGTATAACCAAAAGTGTGACAACTTTTTTTTATTTCTCCTTATCACAGTGTTGCCCGTTTCTCAATTCATTTCTCTCATTTCATTATCATACCAAAAATTACTCTTTTTTTTCAGTCTTACATGGTAAATTTATGGATCTCTGATAATCCAGTTATAATGCAGCCTACGCTATCTATTTTTGCTACCTAGGAAAAAGCTAAAGGAAATTGAGACTTTGACTCATAAAGCCACCGCTAAGCTTATGAACTCTTTTTCATTCAAATCACACCAAGCCTAAGTTGATTAAAAGAGAAAGGCGTTTCAGGGCTTAGTTCCCATTTCTGTCTCATCTGTTGCAAAGCAGAATCTGATACACGATACTTGAACGCAGCCCGGGGATAAATTCCCGAGGCCGAAAGTTTACAAAGAATCTCTCCTATCATGGTGGACAAAGCAAAGCATAGCATATATTTTGCGCTCTGATTTGGAAATCAGGAGTTTGTCAGTCCAGGTGAATATTCCAAATTATAAGATTATCAAAGCTGAGTGTGGCAGGCTAGTCCAGTGGACACCATCTTGGTTTTTCTCTGCCTTTTCAGTGTCTCTCAACAACCTACAATTAGTGCATTTTACTGAAGCAATAGCTCCTGGGAAAGAAGTTTAAATAAATATTAATTGAGAGGTTCAGGGAACCCCAATAACAGACTAGGAAAGGATACAAGGAAGGGAAGGCAATCAATGAAATCATTCAGCAAATGTTTCAGGTTGCAACACAAACCAGCCCTAATACTTAACTGACTTAAAAACAAACAAACTGGATAGTCTCTCAGGCACTTCTTGTCTGGGCCTGCTTCTGTGATCTGTACTTTCAGCTGGAACTCTGGTAGGTCTAATTGCTCTTCACTGGCCATGCACAATGACTGCTCTGGGGTGTTTTAATGAGAAATACTCTTCTTGAAGTCATCTTTCATCCCCCAACAAATTACTTGAACCAGTAGTTCTCAACCTTCCTAAAGCTAGAACCGTTGAAGACAGTTCCTTATGTTGTGATGACCCCCAGGGATATAATTATCTTGTTGCTTCTTCATAACTGTAATTTTGCTATTGTTATGAATTGTAATATAAATATCTGATGTGCTGAATATCTGATATGTGACCACCAAAGAGGTCTTGCCCCATAGATTGAGAACCAATGGTTTAGACTCCCAGAACCCAAAAGAAAACCTAAGACTTAACTAACAACACTTTCCAAGAATTTGATTAGGTCATATTGTTAATTGTCCAAGGACAATATAAACCACATGACTGACCAGGCTGTGAATTTCAGTTTGGGATCTGCAATGATGCAAGAACAGGGCAAGATTTATGACTAGTTGGTAACTATCACCACCTACCATACTGAATGACTGGAACCTAATCTGACAGGGAAATTTTGTTTTACTCTAAGCTTCAGAATTAATCCACCCAGCCCTTGGGCTATTTATACATAAGCTCTAAGTCATTGGAAGGCTTCTCCAGGATGGCAAGAGCCCAGCAATTGGCAACCAGGAATTTCCTAGAACTGGAATTAGTAAGTCTCAAGGGTAGTTACAGGACTTAGTATAAACTATGCAACTACACAAATTTACTCTTCAGACTCATTCCAGGATCTGAGGTAAGTAATGTCAGTTACTTGTCTTTTAACTCTAACTCCCCTTGCCTGGTTGTTGTTCTTTCATCCTTCCTTCCTTCCTTACTTCCTTTCATCTTTTTTTTCTTCCTTCCCTCCTTCCTTCCTTCCTTCCTTTCTTTTAACTCAGGAGACAGTAAAATTCTGAAAGTGGCATTACCTATCTTCTGTTTAACAAGTGCCAGAGTCCCCCCACAAGATCCCATTTCAAACCCTTGAGAGTTAAAGTCCACTTAGTTATTAGGTACTCTCTGGTCCTTATGGATACTGTTCTTCCCACATGAGTGGGACTCTGAGCTTAGCTTTGAGCACAAGTTGCAGTGATCTTCCTGTCACACTAATGACCATGAACAAATGGAAGCACTGCAGAGAGTCCTAGTAACATTGCAAACATTTTGAACCAGGTATCACCAACTGATCCGTTTGGCATTAAAAATATCAGTCTATGGGACCTCTAACAGTGGAGCCAGTCTTTATCCCTAGAGCTCAAATGCACTTTGGGAGCCCATTCCCTATGGAGGGATACTATTGCTGCCCAGATAAAGCAAGGAGGGCCTAGGCCCTCCCCCAAATGATATGACGGCTTTGAAGGTCCCCTCTGGAGGGCCTCACTATCCCTGGGGAGAGTTTGAGGGGGTTGGGGGGTGGGAAACATGGGAGGATGGGAGTGCAAGGGAATGGGGATGGATATGTAAATATGAGTAGTAATTAAAGAATTTAAAAAAAGAATGAAGAAAGAGTAGGCAAAAAAAGAAAGAAATATAGATGTTTTTATTTTCAGTGTGTTTCTGTTCAGCTGTCAGAGTTATGAACTCTGAAACCAAATATGGGTTGAAATCCTCACTGGCCACAACCCAGCTTGGAGCAGTTCACTTCAGCTCTTGGGTCCCACTTTTTCTACTGTAAAATGAGGGTTGGAATATTTGAGAACCAAAGAACTGCAGTAGAGATTGATACTCTTTTTTAATCATAAATGCTGGGTCAATAGGTTAGGCTTGTTTCTAGCTAGATATTTTTTTCTCAGATTTTTTGTTCAAATTCGAAACAAGCTTGTTTTACTTGTCAATCTTAGGCTACATTGCACAGTATGGTCAACACTAGCAGTTAGGGGTAGGAAATTATCATCCCTGCACACTGATAGTCTACTCACTTGAGCTAATAAGAAGTATTTTAGGGACAATATAAATATGGTTTATTCATATCCAGATGTTACTTACTATCTTAGGAATGTTGACTGTAAAAATTGGAAACAAGTGGTGTTGAGCTCAGTGGAGTCGAATTTTTTTCTTAGTGACTCTTGGTAAGAAGTAAATTTCCCAATGAACACAGATACTGATTTACAATCCCCATATCCACACCTACATGTAAATACACACACATTTGTGCAACTTAAAATAGTCTCACAAAATATTATTCAATGTGGCATTTTCCACTCTCTGGTATTTCAGTTTATTAAAACATTGGCAGGAATATTAACTTCCCTCTCTTGACCTTCTTGAAAAAATACCATATAATCAAGTCTTATAATTAGACAGTTACAGAGGGGAAATGCATGCCTCTCATTTCCAGCTGATCTTCAGCCAGTCCTGCCCTGTAGTCAAACTCCTTTTAGTATGAAAGGAAATGGATACTACTCCAAACCTACTTGCAGATTCACAAGCTCACCATATACACTGATCTCTAGTCCTGGTGCTGGCTACTCATTGTCCTCTGACAGTGTAGGACTTGAGAATGCATGCTCTTGCCTGGAATGATAGAGCTTCCTGTGACCCAATGCTCTCCTGCCTGTTGTGGACATGGGAGACAGGAGTAAGAAATATTACCTCTGCATACCTGTGACGAGCCTCCTGCAAGTGCTATAATAAAGTCATGACCCAGGCTCTTTTACCCAATTGTGGTTAAATCACCATATGGTGCAGCATCTAAATTAGCACTTGACAAAGAAACAGGTAACATGAGGGACATAAGATGCAGGCTACATTAAGTATATGTTTCTATGGTAAGTGGTACCTATGCCACAAAAATCACTTGAAGCATGGTTCACTTGCCTTCTAAACATTTTTAACTTGTTCCAACTGTGCAATCAGGAAATTGTAACGTTGGTCCTAATTCCTAATGTGCATTTCTTATGTTTCTTAAGTTAACTGTACTCTTGGAGGTCCATACTTGATAGGCTAGAGACTTTACAAGACAGCACTAAATGAGACCTTTGGGAATAGGTGGTGGGGCTGCTCAATAACGTAAATATAGACAAAGGTATCTAAAATATAAATGTCTGTGTATTTTACTGTGATTTAAAAAAAATTAAGTACCAAATAAAAGTTATTCTGAGGCATCTGGGGGCTTGGTTCCACAGTTATAAGTACTTGCCACTCTCACAGAGGAAGAGGGTTCAGTTCTATGCACCCTGTGGTGGCTTCTATCTGCCTATAACTCCAGTTCCAGGAGATCTGGCACCCTTTTCTGGCCTCTGCGGGCACCAGGCATTTATGCAGTACACCCACATAATACAGGTAAAATGAAAATAAGAAAATCTTTTTAAATTTTTAGGTTAATTTTGAATTTCTTCTTCCTTTCTTATGCTTCATTTGAACCAAAAAATAATCATAATTAATCAGAAGTAGGTGTCACATTTTACAGTTTGTTATAAGAAAGATTTAATTATTTACATGATCCAGTATGTCAGCCATCAGCACTCCCTACTGTTTGCAAGTGTGAGGTAACCAGTAGAAAAGCAAATACTGTCCCTCCTACTCTCTTATTTAATGAACCATTTCCTGGCATCTCTCCACTTTATCAAGGGTAAAAGCCTCTCTAACAAACATCATCTGTAAACAGGCTTCCAGTTTTACTAATTCTGGAATTTTGTGGCAGAAACCTATTGGTTTACATCCAGTAGTCAAAAGTCATAAAAATATTTGCAAAGATTATGCAAGTGTTGCTCTTCCAGGAAGGGAAAAAAGAGGGAGGGGGGACAGAAGGTCTGATCAACAATTCCTGCTTGGTTGCAATTTAATCAAGAAAAAAATGAGGAACTTTTACTTGGGTGCCTCTTTTAAATCGGGCATAGATTTTAAGCAAGGCCTTGGTGAAAAATAATGTAGCAGTTTGTTTAAGGCATGTTTCTCCTTGACCTTGTGAGGCACCTGTCCAGTTCACAACCTTAATACTGTGACTAAGTGTGCTCTCTTACCTTTGACATTGATGTCCTTAGCAGCCACTCACACTTCGCCTTTGTGGTCCTGAGAGTCTATTTCCAGTCGTTTCATAGATAGGTTTGTTGAAGTTTCCAATTAACATAGTGCACATACTTCCACCCCGGTCTCATCTTATTACTCTGGCTGCACATTCTACTTCGGAGGAGCCAAGTTACTTCCTGTAAGATCTATTTATAAAAATCTAACTTTAGGCTTTTATACAGTGCTTGAATATTGTATTTAACATTTTGGGCTTAATTCTAGTCTTGAAATCTTCCTCATTCAAACACAATACTTTTCACCCTTCCTCATTCCTGGTGACTTACCAAATCATTGATTACCTGAGAAGCTAAATACATCTAAATTAAAAGGCTAACTATCCTAATGCCTGCCCCCACCTCCCACAGTAGACTAATCTGGGAAAACTAAGGACATAAACTAAAGCATACTTTGTGACCCTTGTACAATCTAGTATCAAAACAAGCTTCTAGACAAATATAGACGTTTCCAGTCGTTCTGTGGTCTGGAGTGTATAACTCCTAGACAACAAGGACTTGAAGGGGACAGTTAGATGTACAGAAAATGTCAAGAACAAAACGATGGTCAGGCTAAGTGATGCATGCCTTTAATACCAGCACTCTGGAAGCAGAGGCAGGCAGATCTCTGAGTTCAAGGCCATCTTGGTCTACAGAGTGTGTTCCGGGGCATCCAGGGCTGTTACACAGAGAAACCAAGTCTGAGAGAGAGGGAGAAGGGGGACAAGACAATGGGAACCACCATGGACAGATAATTCATACAACCACCAAAGACCAAATAATAAAAAAATCACAAGGTATATCTTTAAAGGCTCTTCCAAAGGAGCCTTGAAAAGTAAAGCCTTTTTGCAAATGGGGAAATGTGAGCCTTGGAACCCACAATCTTCTTTGCAAATAGGGAAGTCTAGCTCATCCAACCCAGTGATGGGCTTTTATTGGTTCTATATAATGAATGACAATAGTTGAAAGGGTGGAGGACTTTGATTGCATTTCATATGTTTGCCAAGTCACATGCTTTTCATCTCTGGACTCCTCCTGAACCCTGTTGGGCCCTACCCAGGAAACCTTTCAGAATAACTCACGCATATGAAATTCTTATCATTAGGACAGTCTGTCCTGCTTCATCAAGTGGCTCCCAAGAATTATCACTATCTCACCCGCCAATACTCACTCAGGCTGTCACCAAAATTTGATAGCCAGACCCTGTAATTGTTTCCTAACAATAATTGCTAGCATTATCTTGGATTCTATTAAAAGTCGGGCATCACTTTAAAAACCTTATAAATATTATCTCATTAGTACCTATTACTCTATTGGGGTAAGAACTACAAACCCCCCATTTTGTAGAAAAGATATTAAGTAAATTGACCCTGACCACTAGGCCAACAAATTCTAGATCAAAAATTCAACTGAAAATTTAAAAAACAAAAAACAAACAAGCAAAACCTAGTCAAAAGCCCAGGTTTATTCAGGCTGTGCCACATTATTTTCTATGTAAGGGGACACATAAACCTCATCAGCTAATGGGTTTCATTTTATTCTATGTACTCATTGGAAAGGTAAAATAAAGGACTCATTCCTTGAGGACTATGCAGACAGATTCTATGCAATGCCCTGCTTTTGGCTCTCAGATGAAAGAATCAAAAATACATCCTGTTCAGATGAAGTCATAGTCCAGAAACAAACCCTTTACTACAATACACACAACAGTGCTTGTTGAGCCACACCCAAAGACCTACTGAAGGCACAGAGGTAGAGACAAACAACTCCTTACATTTTTTTCAGGGTCATGTGCAGAAAAGATGAAAAATGGCTAAAAGTCTTGAGGAACAAAAAAACCTTTCAGAAAAGTAAGGAAGGCAGAGGAAGGTGGTGCCCATGTTTTGGGAAGGTTTGTGGTTTCTGCTATGGCTCCTGCCATCATTTAACTTAGGAGCTGTAGGTGACCAAGTCCCATGCTAAGAATATATGTCAGAAATGTCTGCAAAGACAAGGTTGGAACAGAGGCACAAAAAAACCAGGGAGTGTCAAGCTACTCTGCAGTCCTGATCAACTCCCCTGAGAGTAAGTATTTCTGGAAATGTCCCTTCCCCCCACCCTTACCACCTTTTACTGATTCATTCCATATTTGTTTCCATTAGCTAAATTAAGTCAGGTCTTAATCCTAATGTTCAGGATCTATGAAAGGCCAGTTAATATTAACCCATTTGCTAGGGTGCCACAGCACAGCAACGAAGACAGAAAGGGAGGGAAAGTAGGGAGAAGACAGTAGAGAGAAAGAAATGAGGGAGGGGATGGTTATTTTTGTCCTGTAGCAGTAATTTTCTTCCAGACCAATCTTAACAGTACTTTTCTGCTTTGGAGAAATGTGTAAACCATAGAGGATTTGAGGGCAAAGGGCACAGGTGGTGAAGAATCAGTAAAAGGATTCACCTTGACAAAAAGAGAGAGAGACAGACAGAGAGAGAGACAGACAGAGAGACAGACAGACAGAGAGAGAGAGACAGAGAGAGACAGAGAGAGACAGAGAGAGAGGGGGGGAGAGAGAGAGAGAGAGAGAAAAGGAAGCCTGGGTGGCATCCAACTGACTGTGTCAGATAGCAAGGAAAGGAGGCCTCAGTGATCCTGGTGACAGCAAATTTTATAAAGAATCCTGAGGTAAGGCCATTGTAAAGAGTTAGAGATCACGTGTGCCACTGGGGGTTTCTGCAGGCATCTGTAGACCCACCTAAGGAAGGGCAGGACTGAAGCAGGTGTGGAAACTTTACATGGAGCTGACTGATAGAGGTCACTTGGGTTTTACAGGTGTCAAAATGTAAAAACATGGAGCTGGAGGAGTCCCCAAGCCTCCAAGAGAGGGCTGAGCAATCATCGGGACAGCACGGTGATGGTGGTGCTGTTTTAAGGAGGTTGTGGGCAGCCGTTTTACAAACCTTGTAGGGGTCAAGAGAATTGAAAAATGTACAACAGCCACCAAAATTTCAGATAGACTCAGAAAAACAAATATTGGGTGATTTCATTCATAGTTTTTTGACAAAGGGGACAAGTTGGGAACTGAAAAGAAAGTAGATAAAGAGAGGGTAAGAAGGGCAATGAACATGATCAACATTTTATATACATGAATGAAAATGTCAAGAAGAAACGCATTTTGTACAATTAGTATATGTTCACAAACACTTAAGTAGCTGAGCATTTTCAATGCTCTCATGAGAGACAGGGAGAAAAGTAGCTAGGACCAAATGAGACCAAATAAGAAGAAATCCTTTAAGGGAGCACGAGAAGAGAGGTCTGATTCTGACTTTTGTTTTCTTTGCCTTTTCTTCTTCTTTTTCTCTGCCTCCTCCTTCCTCTTCCTCTTCTTTTATTTAATTATTTATGTATTTAATAGCTAAGACCTAATGAGGGAGGAAAGACAAAATCTGGAAGGAGCTAAAAGCACACATGAGGCTAAGGAGGGAAATGGGATTTGAATGAAGAGACCACCAACATCATCCATCTCTCCGAGAGTTTCGGGTCTGCCTTCAGAGATGATGATGTCCCCTGAGAGAACACAGTCTACAGCCCAGGCCTGGGGCACAGTCAGCACTTAGCAAACACTGTGAATGAGCAAATGAGTCTGCAGCGCAAGCACATATGTAGTAATATATACATGGATGTTTGGGATAGTTTTTTAAAACTAGCTCGAAGAGAAATAGCATTCTATAGCCCTCAGCCCTAAACAGAGCCAAAAATAACAATAAGCTTTGCTTATACAGAGCACCATAGAAGAGGATCATAACTGTGACATATTGGTTCATTTGGCCATGCCCTGTGTACCCAAAGCCATCAACAGAATAATTGGCTATTGTGAAAGCTAGAATAATATAAACACAGAAAACTTCATTTCCATACAAGAAACCCCATGCCACCACTACCACATGACACTCTTCTACTGTCACTGTTTTCCTACCAAAAGGCATTGTGCCTCACAACGCTGATGTTCAGAGAGTAGAATACCTCCTGTTTCCAGCAGAAGCAACAACAAAAATCAAATAAGCTCAGGCAATATGTGAAGAAGGTGGAGTTAAGATTCTCATGTGGGAAGACCCGAAGCTGCCCATGAGCGACAAATTATACCCTACGTAGACTTTTACAAAATAAAAAATAAAAAACAGACAAACCTGTTCACTGTAACAACAACAAAGAGTTCTTACACAAAATTTAAACTAATTAAAAAGCAAAAGACCTTTGATCTTCTAGGAAAATTGGGATGTTACTTTCTGTAACTTCTCTACACCCTTGAACAGAAATAGAATAAATAACTCCATTTCTAAAAGAGGAGATAACTCCGTTAGAGGCTTTGGCTGTCGTTTTGAAAGTTAACACTAGTGTTAGCATTTTCGGTGCCATATGAGTCTTCGGCAGTCTGGCGCACTCCTCAAAATTGTATTTACAAAAACAAAAAATAGGCTTACAAAAACTACTGAGGTTAAACTGCAATTGACAAACAACTGAAATAGCTGTCTTGAAGCCAGACATGGCAGGCAGTACATATCATAATCCCAGCATTAAGGATGCCAGGGCAACAATGATGCCCATGTTCAAGGCCAGCCTTGGCTACATAGTTGGTTTGAGTCCTGTCAGGGACATAGGATTCAAATGTGAGATGCTGTCTCAAAATACATATAGATATGTATTTTGTGCATATATGTATTATATATGCACATAAATACCTACACACATATCTATTAGTGCAATAAGTTCTCTGTGGTCTGTAACTTAGAGAGTAGCTCATAGCTAAAGGAAATACTCAGTTGCGGTCAAAGTTTAATAAAGATTCTCCCCATCTGAAAACATAAAGGTCAAGTTGAGAACTTTTGGCTGTCCCTTTTATAAAAACTACAGAAGATATCCCTAGTGTTCACTGATTATGAGGAATGGCTAAATGAAAACAAACTTTCCCCTTTAGAAGTGCTAAGAGTTATCAAAGAAAGGAAGAAATGTGGCTACAGGGAAGACTGAAGTCTGGGGACATGGAGAATCACTGGTACCCTCAGAGAAATATCATCGAAGAAATTGACTCTACTACAAGCCTGGCTTCTAGAAGGGCCTTGAAGAAAGGAGAGTGTAGAGGAGTACCTTCATGTGTCCCCAGCAAAATGGTTTTCTCTCTGTTTGTACAAATGGTAGTCTAAAGTACCTACGACCATGCTGCCGAATGTGTTTGATCCCTGTGATGTTTTCCCTAAAACCTCATAGGCGGCTCCAGATTGTGGCAAGAAAGATTTAAGTTTTAATAAAATCCTAAATAGATCACTACTCATGAAAAATAGTAACATCCCTGTAACCATGCATTTGTATAATAAGGGAATATAGAGCACACGAAATGCTTAAAATCAAGGTCCACGGGATGACACGTTTCTTCTTCTTTACTTAGTTGATAGACTGGTTTTGGAATGGGGTCCTTTTAACTCTAAAGGTTTTTGTCAGGCAAAGTAGGCATTTGATAGTGTATATAATAAGAGATAAGGGAAATGATGGTTGGTAATGGGGGGAGTTTTCATAACATCATTCAACACATCCATCAAGTGTGTTCATCTCCTAGAGCTATCAGAACAAGTTACCTAAAATGCCGAATTTACTCTTTTGCAGTTCTAGAGGCCAGAAGTTCACAGTTATGGTATTACCAGAAGGCAAGTCCATGCCTTTAGAGGATAAATTCAAACCCTGATTGGACTACCTAGTGAGTTCTAGGCCAACCTGAATATCTGTCTCAAACAACCAAGGGCCAACATGTCTGCTCAACAATAGAGCATTTACTTATCTTGCATCCACAGGACCGATGTACCAGGAGGGTTGTCCCCCTCTGAAGCCCAGAAAGAGAAAGCTGTTCTGTACCAGTCCCTTGACTTCTCATGACTAGTACCAGTCACCCATGGCATTGTAATTCAAAGCCACAAAAACTACTCTGATACTCTTATATGTTCTTTCCTGTGTCTTAGTACTTCAAATATCCCACTTCCTTATCTTACAAGGACCCCAGTAATTATACTTAAAATCATCTGAATTTAGAATGACTTCATCTCTAAGCCCTTAATTGATTACATATATAGATCTTCACAAATAAGTTTATATTCACAGATACCAGGCAATAGGAGTAAAACACATCACTTTAAAGGACATATCTCTACTTATTACAACACAATTGAATTATATACCAAAACTACATAAACTTTTTAATGAAAGATGGCCCAAGGACTACAAAGTAGAAAGCATTTTTCTTACATATTGTATTAATAGATTCCCTTTTATAAGGCAAAGCCCCACTATGTGGTTCAGGCTGGCTTAGAACTCACAATCCTGCTGCTTTATCTCCTGAATACTGAAATTATGAGAACTTATAGGTGTGTTTTATCACACTCGACACTTTATTCTTTTTAAAGTATGTATCATAATTACTGTGATTTTCAGATTGGAAGATACAGAGAGTCGAAGTAGCAGCTCTATTTCTATACAGTAGAGTTGATGCTGTCTATGTGGTTAGATAGACAGGTGAAGTATTTTAAGGATTTAACTCAGAAAAATTACAGACCCAACTCAGGAATTCCTGGCAGTAATCTCTGGAATAAGGTATGCCCAGGCCAGCACTGTAGTCTATGGGACAGTGTAGAGTATAAAAACAGCATAGCAACAGATATCCCTTTAGCTAGCACTGCCTAAAGGTATGCCCAATTATTAGCAAAATAGTCTAAGTATCAACTGACTTAAGCTGTCTCAAATATAGGGTCAATAATTATGCTTATCTCAATTTCATGTATTTTATATAATTTGTATTCCATCTAATAGTTTATAGCCAAGTCTTCTAAACCCAGGTTATCAATTTTACATAGTTCTAAAACAATTAAGAATGAAAACCTCTCAATATAAGACAAAAGGAAAATGGTACCTGAACAGTGTGGAACGATTAATATTTACAGTCATGTGGTTCATCAAGGGAGACTGTATGGTGTCCAAATACTGATATTAACCTTTTGATCCAATACTCTTTACATATTAAAGATTTTAAAACTAGACACCAAGGTATGGTAGCATAGTTTTATCAATTTAGCCAACTTAATATTTTCTGCCTTCCACATAGGAAACATATTATCATCAGACTACTAGAAGTTTTGTCTGCAAAATCAGTTGACCACTGTGTTTCTTCATTGTATTTGATTATATTGTTCAGTTCTTTATAGATGTGTAGTCATTTTCAGACCTACTAATTAGAAGAATCTTGTGTCTTTCTAAAAGAATCTTGCTTCTTCTTCCTTGGCACTTCCCTTGATGTTTGGATCAGACACTGATATACAGGATATTCACCATTGACAGTAATTGTCAGATTTGCCTGAGCTCTCTATAAAACAGCTAGCCTTCAAATGGCAATGCAAAATGAATCCAAGGAAAATCAGTATTGCTCAATATCTTGTTTTTACTAAAATGACTATTCAGACAAAACACGGTGTCTTGGTTTCTTGATTTAAAAACTGGAACTTCTAACGCTATCTGCTTCAGAGGGCAGTTCCTTAAATACTAATAATGACATTTGTAAATTCTTCTGAAAAGGGACTTCTTTAGTAGTTGTGTTGGGATTATTATTGCTAAATATCCCTTCATGTTGGCTGTGATAACAGAGGCATATAATTACAGCGGATTGGGTGGCTGAGGCAGGAGAATACAAGTTCAAGGCCAGCCTGGACAATTTACAAGGAACCTAGCTCAAAATCAAAAATTAAAAAAGGACTAGAGACAATGCTCAGTGATTGAGCAATTGTTCAGTATGTGCAAGGCCCAAGGTTTGATAGTCAGAACTGCACCGTAAACCAATCTACCCTTCCTCCGGGTGGGGGGGGCTGGGGGCAGGGGGAGGGGGTGTAGGAAGAAAGACCCTTGTCCTTTTTTGAAATCTGAGAACTTGGGTGAACTAGCTGGGCTTCTGGGTTTTCTTCCCTTGACTTTCTTTTCTGTGGGCAAATGAGTATTCTTTAAAGTGGACACAACGGCTTATAGAATATCACTTCCTACTGATAGCGAAAAAAATCTTTCATTCCTAGGAAGGAAACTTTGGTGAGATGTGACAAACTACTCTATTTAATTTTCTGACATTCAATTAAAATTCTTGAAAGCAAAAACTACAATAAAAACGTCACTTGTTTATAAATGTTCTTCTTAGGGAATAGTCATTATGTTGCAAAGGCTGCTGGTGCTAAAATAGTTCCCATTCAGGGTTTTATAATTCACTTGCACCAAGCCATAGCAATTATAACCTACCTTGCCTTTAAAGTCATTTTTCCCTCCTGGCCTTTCCCGTGTATAAAATTTGTCTTAATCACAGCTTACAAAATACAAGAAAGCATGAAGTAAGAATGTTTTTTAGCTGGGCGTTGGTGGCACACGCCTTTATTGCCAGCACTCGGGAGGCAGAGGCAGGGGGATCTCTGTGAGTTCGAGGCCAGCCTGGTCTCCAGAGCGAGTGCCAGGATAGGCTCCAAAGCTACACAGAGAAACCCTGTCTTGAAAAACCAAAAAAAAAAAAAAAAAGATTTTTTTTTAAAAAAAGAATGTACCCAAATAGCCACGAGCCCACTTAAAGCAGATATCAGAAGAAGGCTAGAAAAATGAGTCATTTATTTCTGCCCCCGTTTTCATGCTATGTGTGTTGTACTTCCATCGGTTGAGAGTGCATGTCTATCCCCCTCTTCCTGCAGTCATGGTCAAATCAGAGCACTCTCCGAGGCTGCAGTATAGTTCCACAGTGTGAGGGGCCATGCCCACCTCTTCCACATAATGAATTACACTGGACATCTTTCCACAGCCTGTTTACAACTGCTGACGCCGGGGACTTGAGAAACAATATCTCACTACAGAAACACTTTCAGCAACAAAAGCCCAGGAACTCTATTATATTTTCACAAATGCTTTTGCAGACATGGGAGATATGAAGTTGAGAAAGAAGTAATTAAATGAAAAGGTTATAGATGAAAAAAAAAAGTCTGGAGAAAAAAGAAGCAGAACCCTGGGAATAGCAGCAGATAAAGTAGCCAGAGGCATTTGGCCTTTTCTGAACAATTTTAGCACAGAACTTTTGGCAATCAGAAGAGGCATCCTGCTTCATGGAATGGAGCCAGGCTTCATTTCACCAGTGTGTTTGATTGAAACGGTTCTCAAAGACTTTCAGTTTTGACATTATTTTTCTTTACAGGTTTCTATCATCCCACCATTACCCTCCAATCCACTTAATCTCTTAGTCACTCAACCTTTATTTATTGTGGCCCTACTGTGTGCCATTGGTGTGCCACCATTCTAAAAACAAGTGTTGTATATGCAACAAGGTGTAAATTGAATGTAATATAAAACACAGTGACCATTGTTCTCAGGGCTCCAGATTCCGTGGAACAGACAAGTAATAGAGTTGATAAGCAGACACACTGTGAGGAAAAGTAAGAGAGCTGTGAGCATAAGCTAGAGCACTGTGCTAAGGGAGCTGGTCATGTGTGCTGCTCTGAGTATAACCATCCCACTAGAATAATCCAAGCAAGGAGAGGGCTGATGCCTAGGTTGCCACTAGTATTGCTGTTACTGTCGGGGCATGTGATGTCTGAGTGTGAGCATTCACATACTATGGCGTAGCAGCTGGAGGTCATTGTCCTGTGTCTTCCTTACTCACCCTCCACTTTGCTTTTTAAAAAAAATACTTATTTTTCATTTTTTATTTGTGTGTACTGGTGGTTTTATCCACATGTGTGTTTATGCACCATGTGCAAGCCTGGTGCCTGTGGAAACCAGAAGAGGGCATCACATCCCTGGAACTGGAGTTACCTACAGTTGTGAGTTGCTGTGTCCATGTCAGAGGCAAATCCAGATCCTCTGCAAGAGCACCCAATGTTTGAAACTGCTAAGCCATCTCTCCAGCCCTGCTCCTCTTTGGATCTTTCACTGAATCCAGAACTCACCTGTTATCTAGGCTAACAACAAATTCCCAGGATCTTCCTATGCTCTCCAGCACTGGGTCTACAAACTCAAGCAGCCACACCCACCTTTTTCTGTGTGTTCAGAGCAACTGGTCTTAGCTCTCTACACTCAAGAGATTTACCCAGTGAGACACTTCTATAGCCCCCTTAACTTGTACTTTGAAAAATCTGTGTGCACGTCCATGTGTGGATATGGATGTGAGTGAGTACGGGAATGCACGGGACAACCTCCAGTGTTGCTCCTTGCCGTCTACCTTGCTTTAAGGCAGGGTAGCTTATCATTTGCTGCTGAATATGTCAGTCTAGCCAGGCTGCAAGCTTCCAGGGATTCTCCGGTCTCTGCCTCACTGTGTTGCAGGCCTGCTGGGGTTACAGATGCCTCCACCACATCCATCCTTGCACGGGTTCTGAAGATCAAAACACCTGTTCTCATGTTTGAAAAGCAAGTGTGCTATCCACTGAGCCATCTTCCCAGACCTCCACTTGTACTTTTAAGGACTAAGTACATATATTTTCAGTGTTTTCATAGGTGTTGCCTGCTATGAAATAAACCCAACAAAGAAACAGTGTCTGGGAGAAAAGACTTTCTACTATATCCCTTTAAGTCTTGAATTTTACAACTGTCCTTAAGTACTCTAAACATATTAACACTTAAAAAATGTAAGTCTTATACATGTAGAAACAAGCTACAGTAGTTAAGTCAATTGCTTGGGTGATAATGAGACTATAAGATGAATTATCAATATCTGAAATCGGACCAAATACTGCCATCGGGAGAGCACAGTGTTATCATTATCTTTAAAGCAATTCCACAAAAGAAAATAGCTCTCAGCAAGTAACTGGTCTTCATAGTCAAAAGTAATACTGCCTCTGTCTTGGTCCTTTTTCTGCCCTGCTCTGGGCTGTTTCATGCTAATTTAACCACTAATCCCTTTTGAGGGTGAACAAGACCACACTGGGGGGGGACATTTTATTTTGATTTCTTTTGGCTTAGTTTCGCCTCCTCCTTCATATGTGAAAATCTAACCTTTAGTTACTGGCACTAGACACAAATTGGCTGAGCTGGAATTGGCTCTGCCAATTATAGTAGTTCCGGTAGGAACAGTGACCACCAGCCAGATTGACTCAAATGTCACCATATATGGGAGACATCATCATATATCCGGAGTCTGGGGCAACACTATGCTGGTATCTGTCCAGGCTTTAAGTTACTTAGAGAACATTTTTATTCATGCTAACTTCATTTATCAAATAATGAAGCTAAACAATCCCCTATCTCTACAAACTAATTTGAACAACTTTGTTCTCTGATGACATCCTAACTTAAATGACAGCCTCTGGGGTTAGTGGATATTGTCTGAACCACCTGCAGATTGTAACTAGAAATATGCAATTTTGCTAGTATTTCAGAAGCCTCCAAAAATCAATGCTCTCAAACTCAGGGAGTTAGAGACCCACATGAAGAGGACAAGGCTTCACTTCTCACTTTTTTTTCCATTTTCTATTTGAATTAGAAACAATATTGTTTTACATGTCAATCCCAGTTCCCTCTCCCTCCCCTCCTCCCCTACCATCACCAGTCCCCAACTAAAACCCTACCTATCACATATCCTTTCTGCTACCCAGGGAGGGTGAGTCCTTCCATAGGGGGTCATCAGAGTCTATCATGTCCTTTGGGATAGGGCCTAGGCCCACCCCTGTGTGTATGTTGGCTCAGGGAGTATCCCTCTATGTGGAATGGGCTCCCAAAGTCCCCACCTATGCTAGGGATAAGTACTGATCTACTACAGGAGGCTCCATAGATTTCCTAAGTCTCTTCACTGACACCCATGTTCCTGGGGTCTGGATCAGTCCCATGCTAGTTTCCCAGCTATCAGTCTGGGCACCAAGTGCTCCCCAGTGTTCAGATCAGCTGTTTCTATGGGTTTTGGTATCCCAATCACTTCCCACTTTCAATCCAAGAAGTAGCCGTAGCCATTCCCCACTCTAGGCTTTGCCATTACAAAAACAAAACAAACAAACAAAAATAAAAAACTCAGGACATGTTTTATTTTTAAATTCATTACTTCTCTTCCTCACCACTGTCCAGTCCAGTCTCCAATACTGTCAGTGACTGGCATATTTCCCATCAGCAGGGTTATTTTGGACACAGGTGGGTGGCAAAATATTTGGTTTTGCTTTCTGGTTGGTGGTGGAGAAAATCCCAGAACATGGTTAAAATAAGGTCGAAGAACTGGGCTTGTTACTATATCCTGTATAGTTTCAGAGACCAGAGGGATGGGGGAGGAGTTTCTTTGTGTGTACTTCCCCATAGAGTAGGCAAGAAGAGGAAATAGAAGTTCACAAAGACAGGAAATTAAATTGCAGCTGTACTGGGAAGTAGCTGAGAACCTTTGGCCACAGAAATCAGCTGTTTGCTACATCCCCAGTCAACCACAAGAAAACCGGGGAAGGATGTTTTTGGTCGCTGTTACCTTTAACAATAAATATCATCCTCGTTTTGACTACATGTTGTGATGAACCCATCTCAACAGGAACATGATCTGTAGTCAGAGAAAATGACTTAGCCCATATGATGCCCATCCTACCTAATCTATTTTATTAATTCAGACTATAAATAACAGATTCCCACAAAAAAAAAAAAAGCCCAGAGTGGAGCTGGAGCTTAGTGCCTACCTGGTGGCTCACAATAATTTGTAACTCCAATCCCAGAAAATCTAAATCCCTCTTCTGGTCCCCATAGGCATTTTAATGTATGTTGTATTCATACATACACTCAAGCATATACATACATGCAAAAAAATAAATAAATCTTTAAAAAAATTGTCCAGGTTATAGAGTACTCTTTAAGCACAAAGCTCCAACAGTCTAGAAATCTCTCATTCCGTCCTTTGCCCTTATTTCCCGTAAGTGGCTTATTCCTTGGATTCATATTCTGCTTACAGTGAGCTGGATTCATAATCTATCTGAACAACAAAGGGCGTGCCACCTTCCAGAGAGTTCCAGTAAAGACTAAGTCTCCTAGGCCTCGTGCCATCACAGAGCACACAGCTGTGGACAAAGCTCTAGGCTTTGATTGTATGAGTCTAAGTCCTAGTAACTGTGTCAATTCAGTGTAACCCACTGGGACCACGATTGTGCAAGGATACTTGTGAAAGAAAAATGAAAAATAAAAAAGCAAAAGTGGAAACTAGGCAAGAAATAGGAAAAGGAATTTGCTGAAACAAACTTTCTTCACGTTTCAAATTTTAAAAGTATTTTGAAGTGGTGGTGGTGGCACACACCTTTAACCCTGCACTCAGGAAGGCAGAGACAGGTGGAGCTCTGTGAGTCTGAGGTCAGCCTGATCTACAGAGCTAGTTCCAGGACAGCCAGGGCTACACAGAGAAACCCTGTCTTGAAAAAAATAAAAACAAACAAAAACATTTAAAAATAACAGAGCCTGAAGTGATGAATAACTATGAATAGCAGCTGCTTCTGGGAATGGCAATGAAACCCTTGTCCTCTGCAGAGCCTGGACTGCAAGAAACCCAGAGAGGTATCAAGAGTGTAGAGGCCAAGCAAGAAACAGGCAAAATAGCCAATACATCCAGACTCAAAGATATCTCCAGAGGAAGTGACGGTCACACCATTATAGAGTCATTTCCTTGGTTAGGCAAAAACATCTCTAATGATATTTAAGTCACTTTTTCTTTTTTTCTTCATTCCTACCCTCCTTACTTGAAAATAGATAGAAGGCAAATATTTAAGAGTATGTGTTTCGCCAGGTGGTGGTGGCGCATGCCTTTAGTCTCAGCACTCAGGAGGCAGAGGCAGGCAGATCTTTGTGAGTTCAAGTGCAGCCTGGTCTACAGAGCGAGTTCCAGGACAGGATCCAAAGCTACAGAGAAACTCTGTCTCAAAAAACAGGGGGAGAGAGGGGGAGAGAGAGAGAGAGAGAAGAGAGAGAGAGAGAGAGAGAGAGAGAGAGAGAGAGAGAGAGAGACCAGGCTGGTGAAACCCACAGAGACAGCTAACCTGAACAACAGGGACATCTCGGTGCCCAGACTGATAGCTGGGATACCAGCATGGGACTGATCCAAACCCCAGGAACCTGGGTTTCAGTGAGGAGACCTAAGAAATCTACAGGACCTCCTGTAGTAGATCAGTACTTATCCCCAGCATTGGTGTGGACTCTAGGAGCCTATTCCACATAGAGGAATACTCCCTGAGCCAACACACACAGGGGTGGGCCTAGGCCCTATCCCAAAGGACACGGTAGACTCTGATGACCCCCTATGGAAGGCCTCACCCTCCCTGGGGAGCAGAAAAGACATGTGATAAGTAGTGTTTTAGTTGGGGGGTGGGGTAGGGAGGAAGGGAGGGAGAGGGAACTGGGATTGACATGTAAAACAATCTTGTTTCTAATTCAAATAAAAAAGCATCTGAAAAAAAAGACTATGTGTTTCTCCACATGTTAATGTTAGACTACCCCATCCAGTGCTAGAACAGGAGCAACTCAGTTAGCATGGAAATCCTTCTACAGGGACTCTGATGGAGTACAGCATGTGGAAGGTGTATTGAAGGATCTGATGGCATCGCTGCAGGAAGAAGACTGAATCCTGCCAACATCAGCGCCTTGGGAATTCAGGTTACCGGCATCTTTTGGAAACTTAATTTTCCCTTACAGCTAGGATTTCAAGAAAAACTAGGAGAGTTATGAATTGTGTGTGCCTCCTAGGCCTAAAGCGATAATCAATCTTTTAACCACAAGATGAATAAGTCAAGTGCCTCTCAAGTTTAATACTAATAAAGGCAATTTCTTCCATCCTTCATATCCCAGTAATTTAATCTTTCTTTTCTGGAACTCTTGTTGCCTTCAGCAAAGAAAAGGGCTTACATAACTGAAATATATTTGCGTCTAATAACAATAAAATTCAAATTTTTTTCATCTACCTAATAAAGACAAAATGTCACTGGTTGGAGGCTACTTTGAGAATACAATACCATTGTCAATAGTGTCAGCTCATGATGGAGCCAAACCTGGTCTAGAAACCAAATGGCCTGCTCTGTTGATCCCAGCTGTCTGTTCCTGGTGGCAGACAGGTAACTGGCCTACTCTACCAATAAGAATTTAGTTAATCTGATTTCCCATACTAGCAATTCATTATCTCTTGGGCCAATAGCTGTGTGGGACAGGAGACAAGAGAAAGATAATAAATACCAGAGACAAAACAGGTTGGGGTTTCTTGAAAAGAAGAGAAAGTGTTGTCTCATTTTGTTTTGTGTTTTGTTCCATTCATTTGTTTTTTTAAGACAAAAATCTCAACATCTAGCCCAGTCTGGCTTGCAGCTCGTAATCCTCTTGACCTCAAACCCTTAGTGTTTGGATTTTAGCCTGCACCACCATGGAAAAAAAGTTTAACTTTCCTCTTGTAAGGAAAAGCTAACAGAGTTATGAATTGTGTGTCCTTTCTAGACCTAAGGGAAAAATCAATCTTTAAACCTGTCGACATAAAGTACCAACTCTATACAGAAAAAGGAAATAGTTTATTCCAAGCCCGGTGTGAGCAGCCATGACCTGGGGACCCAGATTCAGTGTTCCGCCACAGCAGAGGTTACAGGAAAAAAGCCAAGAATCAATGTGTTTACAAAATACAGCTGTGGGGTCATCTGTTAGGCAGGCTGCAGAATGTCTGGGCAATCGGTGGGACTTCAGTGTGATCTCTGCACAGTCTTAGCTTTAGGGTTGGTGAGTCTAAGGTGTCAAACTTGCTGAGATATTTCAGTTTGTCTCAAAGTCAACAATGTTAGGTAAGATAAAGAAGTGAATAGTAAAAGACAGCCCAAGATAATTTTGGCTTTTAGTCTACATGATTAAATTGTTCTATTCAGCCAAAGTCAAGTGGTCCACAAGATCATTATTCACACAAGATTCAGATTCCTACCAGAAAGAACCATGGTCCACAAACCACAGGATGAACGAGTCAAGAATCTATTGTGTTCGCCTTTTGACCATTTATTACTATTACTTACTATTGTAAGCTACATCATCACAAGAGCAATAGTCTCTTAGCCAGCTGCAATAAATCTTGGAAACTTATAACTTACTTCTCTATGATTAAGCAGCCTGGTGCATGTAACATGAAATTCCCAGAGGAAAACAATGTAGCGGTCAGAATGTCTGGTGCCCTTGGCAGCTGTCACTTCACAGTAACTGTATGGTACTCCACTGACAGCTGATAAATCCGAATTCTACACAGCGGGGTCTGTGTGTCAAGAATCAGGTCTCTGTATCAACAAGGCTTACAGCCAGATGCTACCCCGTGGCAAAACATAAAAAAAAAAAAAAAAAAAAAGCACTGATACCCCTCCCAAACCCTGAGTCCTCCCAATCTGTCTCTTACCCTATCTAGTTCTCTACCTAGTTCACCAATTGTGAGGCCTCTTGGAGACACACACCCTTCTCTTGTCTATGAGCCTTCAAACTCAGAAAATTAAATTCTGCAAAATCAGTGGATTTTTTTTTTTTACGTTCTTTTCTGGCCTAAGAATACTATCAGATAAAATCTTTGAAAAATACAAGAATAATGAGTAGATTTATTCACAAGCACAGTAGATATCGCAGTGTGGTACATTAGGTGTGATGGGAAACCGCCCATGAGGAGACCCAAACATATTAAAGCCTCTTAACGTCCTGACCACTGCACTCAAATCACAAACTGCATTGCATGGAGACAGAAATGATTTAATCACAGAGAGTTATCAGCACAGGACTCTTCACACTCAGGCTCTGCTGACTCGTGGGATGAGTTGCAATCAGGCAAGGAGGAGACCGGCTCCAGAGTTCTGAGAAGGCGCTTCCCTGGAGACTGAATCTGAGCCTTGGCAAGACTGTCATGGAAGTTAAACCAGAGGGCTGGGAGGGAGACAAACTTGGAGAACTCTGTATTTTAGACTGAAAAAAAAAAAAAAAAAAAAGGCAGTGTAGGAATGCTCTTTCCCCCAAGTTTTCACCATCCTTTATGCCTTAAACTGGTGGGTTTGAGCACCTCTCTAGAAAGATACATCAGTCCAATTGTATAAGTCAATCCAATTGTGTACATCGTCCGTCCTCTGCAGCCGTGGGTTTTTTTCATCTGTGGATTCAACAAACTATGAATCAAAACTATTTAGGAAAAACTTTTTTCATCTTTTTCTGCATGTGTGGGCGTGTTTTTTTTTTCTTGCCATTCTCTTCCAAACAATAAAGTATGACATCTATTTAGATAAATTCGCATTGCATTGTTACCAAGTAGAGATGGTTTAAAATAAACAGGGCACTCATTCCACAAGGCTTGCGCATACCTGGTTTTTCATTACCACCTTGGAGCAAGCCCTGTGGCCTAAGAAATAGATCTGCATTTGAAATGAAGACCTGAAAACTTCAGCTCTTTTCAACTCTAACTCTGTTAAGAATCGGGGATCCAGGATAGGTGCCACCATTTCGTCTGAGCAGAAGCAACACGGAACAGAGGAATCCCTAAGGTCCTGGCCCACGTGCTCTTTTCTTAGCTGCCCAGAGGCCTCTGACTCCACCTGGAAAGGAGCCCTCTCCTTGGGCTGCAGCTAGCCAGGGTTGCAGCGATTCTAAGAGCTCTGGAAAACCCCTTTTAAGCCCCGCTTGCCAGCGGAAAGCGGCCGCATCTGCATGCCAGAGCAGCACAAAAAGTTCTGGTCCTTCCAGCCGCGCGGGATTCCCAGGTTGAACTCTTCCCGGAAACTTTGCTTCACAGCTCCTCTTGCGAAATCAAGCGGGCCCTCCCTCGGCCGGCTCTCTGGCTTTTTAAAGGCGGGAGCCCGAAGGCAGGACGAGCACAGGCTGGCAACCTCGCTCTGCATGCCTGGCAGTCAGTGCCCACCCACCGCAGCTGCGCCTGACCAACCGCCCCCTGGGCGCCTCTACCGCAGGTGGGTCACTTTCCTGGCTATTACCTGTCTCAGCCCACCTCCAGCCCTTGTTTTCTGGACCCCCACTTTCCAGCCAGCTGATACTGAGATGTAGGTAAACTCGCCCCCATAATCTCTCACACAAAAGGGTCTCCCAAGGCTGCAGCAGGATGGGTTAATCAATACAGCCAGTCAAGGTACAGGGGACTCCAGAGGAGAAAGACCCATGGCTGGGTTCTTTCTGGGGTCTAACTGGATTTTCGTACAAATCTGAAGCACCCATGGGAAAGGAGCCTGGAAGAATGTAGGTGTGACATCTAGCAGTCTAATACTAGATCTGAGGACTTCCTCATACAGACCTGAAACTGGGCAGTCGTTATTCCTTGATCTTAATTTAAACACACTTAAGCAGCTTAGCGATGGCTTTTCCAGAGAAACACTGTTTGTGATGCAGCTTACTGCACACACCAAGGAAAAAGGTCTGTCCAGAAGCAGGTGGTAAGAGGTTTGGGGATTTTATTTTTGTTGTTGTTGGCGTTTTTATTTTTCTCTGAATGTCACTTTAAAAGATGAAAGGTGCGTCCTGGAAAGCAAGCAAGCGGCCTGGGTGGGGTTGTTTAGAATTCTCTCCCTAGTTCTACCTGGCAGCTCAGTAGCTGGGCCTCGGTTCCACAAATCTAAGTTGAAAATGGATTGGCCCAAGAGTATCCACAGTCCAGCCCCACAAGGTAAAAAGTCTTGAGATTTGAGATGCTTCAGGTGTAAAAGGTGTTGGAAGTCTTGAGAACGCACCAGGTATAACCGAATAATTTTCATAATTTCGCACGTTTATTTTTATAAGGAAACCACCCAGCTGTTCTCCCAGGAGCATCTTAAAGATTCACCACATTTATCATTCCGAAAATGCTCCAGGCTTTCAAAACCATTCTTCAGCCTTGCCGTGGGAGAATGTCCACTTCTGTATAAATGGCAGTCATATAAATGTCACTCACACGAAAGAATTTTTTTTTCTGATACAGTAGGTGTAATTTTATAAAATGACACATTTATTTGAAGCAGTAACTTTTTGGAGATATGGCCTTTGCAAGGCCCTGGGTTTTTCAGAACACTATGATTTTGTACCGTATGAAATCCCACCTGCATGCATTCCACCTGCATGGCAAACACCACCAACCCAGAGAACAGGGTGAAGCACTCTGTTATGAGAAATCAAGGTTGTAAACTAAATGGTACATGTGTACCTCAAAATTGGGACATATAGCATTTTCTCCATTTGGCAACATTTATGATTTTACTAAACTCACATAGCAACTGGCAGTTCAGAAAGAAGCATACACAAGGCCTGGTCTCTAATGGCATCTGCCATTCATAAGCTTACTAACTGTTGTTCAGGAGAAACCAAATAGAATTTTATAACCTTTTATTTAAAAAAAAAAAGCCCTAAAATATTAAGCCCTGCAGCGTGGTACATACAGCTACAGAGAAGTTGGTTTGTTTGTGGTAGAACATCAGAGTGGTTCCTCCTTCCACATTACCTTGTGTCTTGAAGGATTGCCTTTAAGTTGCCCTATGTCATCAATACCAGTACTTAAATAGTATAGATTCTGCTTTCAAAGTGTACAGAGTGGATTCTGCAGTCACAGAAACACATGTCAGTTTTTAATGGTCCTCACTATCTAGTTCCCTTGCTAATAAGTTTAAGGACTGGAGAGAAGGTCAGTGGGCAAAAGACTTGCCCCCAAAGCATAGGGACCCAAGTTCAAGTCCTCAGAACTCTCAAAAGAAACTGGTTCCCATGGCACACATGTGACTCAGCACTGGGGTGGCTACAGTAAGGATCCCCTAGTCCACTGGCCAAATGGCTTTGCCAAATCAGTGAGCTCCAGGTTTACTAAGAACCCCTGGAGAGGAGGAAGGCCAGATGGGAAGAAGTAAGAGGGTGACAAGGGGAACGAGTGAAATTAATGGGGGAGGGGTGAATATGTTTGAAATGTGTCATGTGCATGTATAAAAATATTATAGTGAAAACTTTATTATGTATAATTCATGTATTTGAATTAAAACATATGATGGGAAGCAATCCAGGAAGATAGCCAACATTGACCTCTGACCTCCACGTACCTGTGCATACATACACACAAATAGGTACTTGTGTATAGACACAATTAAATAGATGATTAAATATAGGTATTTTTATCAGTTGTGATAAAAATCATTTTTTGGAAGTCTGAAAAAGACTGACAAACTTCTTTTGAGAGGGAAGCAAAGCCAGTAAAAGCACACAGTCACCCATCAAAGCTAGATGACTTGTTAGGGTTCCAAGTTGAGCTGTCATCTGAGGATCCCATTTAGCACCTCAGCCTAACAAAATTAATGACCCAAGTATCCACTCATAATTCCCACCACAAGAAGCAGGAATAAGCCACGCACAGTCACTTTTTCTGGATGGGCTTTAGGACTTATTCAGATATTAGACTAGATAATAATAGAAATGTTAAGTTTACAAAGACAAGGTCTCTCATGTTACCTGTTCACATCCAAAGAGAATGGCTCATTAGTTAATTATGAAGACTTCTCAAGCAGTTCTACGTGGTATGTTAAACCTAGTGTATGCTTCCCAGTGACTTTTAGGTCATTTCCAAATGGTTTTAATTAACATTTGTTCTTTTGTTAAGAAGAAACCAGTACCACAAAGAATAAAAGTAAGTAAATAACTGAAGAATAATGAACGATTAAAGCAATGTGTGATAAGAAAATTACTGGGGCTATATAGAAATAATTTTTCTTCCAAAATTGTTGAAGAATAAAGAACAAAGAATGCTTATGCTGCTTGAGATTGTCTTTCAGAAACATGCCATTGAAAAAGAATTCACTGGTATACTAAAAGAAATATTTCCACTGTAATTAAACAGGCAGGACATTGACATCCCCATCTAAATTCTGCAGAGTTTATTCACCCATGTGTGGTGAGCTCCTTCTTCATTCTGCTTTGACAGGAGCATATTTAAGAAAAGTAACTTTGAGAGCTGTATAGTTCTTTTAAATTTAAAGGACATCATTGTTCCTAACATCAGAATAAAGTTCACTTTTCTCCTTAAAAGCAAAGACAATGTATGGGAGAGGAAATTTTGAAAAGTTAAGAACTATAATTATGCATTAAAACTAAGAAGTAGCAATCTAAGTATATAGCACATCTCTAAAAAAGAGTTATTAGTGGAGCTGGAGAGCTGATTCAGTGCTAAGAATGCATACCACTCTTGCAGAGGGCTGAGTTTGGTTCCCAGTAACCATACTGATAGATTCACAACCACTGTGTACTTGTGTGTAACAGCTCCAGAGGGACTTAGTGTTCCTGGCATTCTTGTGAATCTACACACACACACACACATATACACACAAAGTCAACATTTTTAAGTTGTTAGAACTCAAACTAGATAGTCCCTTTGGTCTCCACACCCAATATTCAAGGAAGTAAAATGTATTAAGAACAAAGCTGGGGCGGGGCGTTGGTGGTGCACGCCTTTAATCCCAGCACTCGGGAGGCAGAGGCAGGCAGATTCAGGATAGGCTCCAAAGCTACACAGAGAAACCCTCTCTCGAAAAACCAAAAAAAAGAACAAAGTTGGATCTCCTAGCACACCTTTAGTGGACAAAGCTATGGAACTGGGGCATAGGAAGATAATTAATGTTGAATGGCAAGAATGTATTTTTCATCTGTACCTGCTCTTTTTACAATATGGAAAGACTGTACTTAGCTTTGAGCCCAAGTTAAACGGTGGCTAAAGTGACTCTGACAGGCTTTAATAAATTTTCTTGTCCTGTCTCCGAACAGATCAGAGCCCTTGATGTAGCCTTTGATGTAGACTCCCAGTGTCTGAGCATCCCTGTGCTTGCCCCTCACACACGTGTCTTAGTGGTTTCCTGTAACCTATGGTCTCCTTGAGACCCAAGCTCCCTGAGAATAGAACTCACTGATTCCTCTCTTTATCCTTTTGCCAAACACAATGCCTGGCACAGAGAAGATGGTGCAAATGTCCTGGAAATATGAAAATTTACCAAATTCCTCCCGATAAGACCGACTTCTAGGTCAGAAAGATGCTACCCAAAGAGGTCCATAGACAATGATTATGGATGATACCTGTATTCTTTCAGTTAACATGATCAAAGTGCAGATTTTAGCCTTGTCATTTGGAGAGAAGTAATTCCTACAATTATTTTTTATTAATAGGCAAAACTGTAGAAATGGTGTTTCCTTTGCTTTCATACTTTACTGAGCTGGCATAAAGTGTGACGCCCATGGACAGTTCAAAAGAGCCTATTCATGTCAAAGCATTCTTATACACACAAACACACTACTGAGTTTCTAGTTAATTCTTCTGCAGTACAGAAGTTCAAAGGTGATTTGTTTATCATGCTCAATTCTGTGACAAATAGAAAAATAGTATAAGAAATGAAAAGATTGAGACAAAGTTAATTTAGTAAATGATTCATTACAACAGGCAATAATGGGCCACTTGTAGACTTTTCCTAGATTGAGATTCTAAACTATCCTTGATATATTTTTGAGTCATTTCTGAGATGCTGGAAGATATTTTTAGTGAGGGTAGTACACAAAGACTTCCGTTTGGGAAGCAGGAGTCCACAGTTATTAGATTTATAGGCCAAATTGTGTTGGCCCAATGTGTGAGGAGGAGAGTATGGGGACTTTATTGCAGTGCTGGAGATTACATGGATTGTTTTCAAAATTAGCCTGGTAGTCTTCAGGGAAGGGATGCTCTTAAGGGAAGATTTAGACATAAAATACAATCAGGATAAGAAAAGTGGTTTCATCTCTCCACCCAGTTGCTTTCCCAACTTGGTGGGCACAGGCCATATTTGAGAGAAGGGAATAACGGGTAGGGAAAGTGCTGGTGCTATGATAACTGCCTCTGTAAGAGAACAGTCCTAAAGTGTAGCGTCTGGTGATTCTGCCGTTCAAAAATTCTGTCTATAACTGATTTCAGGGTTCTACCCAACAAGCCAACTCCACCCACTAGGGGGAGCCCTGATTAAAATCCTGGCTATTAAAAAGGGAAAGCTGTTTTCTTGAAGTGTCTTTACCAACTAGCACTGTTCAAAAGCTTGTGTATCGGAGTATAACAAAAACATGGATGGAAACTCTGTCTCCTTCTAGTGATTCTCCTAGAACCATTGGAGTCCATCCCTTAGAGAGATGCTTAACAAATGGCTGCAAATGTTACCCCAAGGATGAAAAACTAAACAACCCCCCAAAATTCCTAAAAATGGTAAGAAGATGTTTTAAAACAGAATGGAAAGTCAGGTGAAAAGGGTTTCTGAGGAGGCAGGAAGATACACCAATTGGTTTAACAATTATCAGTAGCTAGATAATAATTCCCAGTGACATTTAAGGGTGTGAATCTTTTGGACAAACTTACTTGAAAATTATAATTATTTAACCACTTCCTAAACATCTCTGGCAATAACCGGGTTCACTATCTGAAACTAAATGTTTGATAAATTATTAGAGATACCAAATTAAGAAGCTGCTCATAGAATACATACAAACCAGGTAGCCTTCAGTCACCAAGAGAGAACTCACTCTCTGCTGGTGCTGACCTCTGGCTCCTGCTCCTACTGCCAAGTTGTGAGTGAGCTACAGATTTGTAAGTCGGCCCAGATATAAAATGTCAGCAATGGTCAACGTAAATTAAGTAAGTCAGGACTTAATCTGTGGCCATGTCATGTGCCCAGGCCCCAGGCAGATGATCTGACAAGCCCACACAGCTGGTACCTAACCCACATGGCCAGAAAACCATAGAGTTCTCTTACTTTACCCTGATATGTAGTACTGAGAGCTCAGTGTGACACCGTGAATCCATGCGATGCTCAGACAAATTAGAATACCAATAAAGAACTCATTGAAAATAATTTTCTGCACTAGAATTAAAATATATAATAGGCCTACATTACTGTGATGTCACCCAACTCTAAAAGGGAGTAAGGACAGAACTACTGCAGTTCAGCTATCACCACAGCTCATTCCCGGCTGGCATTATAGCAAGTCAGGTGGGAGCAGATAAACCACACAACCT
This sequence comes from Cricetulus griseus, assembly GCF_003668045.3. NCBI lineage: Eukaryota > Metazoa > Chordata > Mammalia > Rodentia > Cricetidae > Cricetulus > Cricetulus griseus. Next base: position 186,728,080 of record NW_023276806.1, read on the forward strand.
TAATATAAAAGCTTTGTTTAATTATTCTTGTGACTTGATCAGTTTGTACAAGGTAACTATGTCATCGTCAAATAAGCTTCCCTGAGATAAACAGCATTTCTCACAAAGTAATTGATATGGTCTACTTTTCAGCAACTAACTAGCAGTTGTATAGATGAGGAGTGTTAGGATAAACTCTGTAGGACACACCTGTTATCTTAGCACCAGGGTTTCAGCAGGAGAATCCCAAATTGAAAGCCAACCTTAGCTACATAGCAATTTCTAAGATAGCCTGAACGACATGGCAAAACTGTTTAAGAGAAACAAAATGTCTGTGAATGTGTAGTATCGGTAACATAAATAGTTACCAGAATGTTTGGTGGAAATCACAAAATGGTGATGTATTCTGCTGTGGGCTTGCTGGAATTTTTACTTAAGCTGACATATCAGTATGGTCAACAACATGAGCCTCAACATGTATGTGTGAGAACATACACACAACAAATAGCATATACATACTGTCTTTCCCACCTGACTACAAGGGGTCACCCAGTCAAACCTGAATTTCACATTATAAGTGTTTTAGTGGGAATGTGCTTCAGGTGTTGCAAAGGATATAGTTGGTCTAAAAATTACTCATTATTCAGCTGAAATACAAACTTAATTGGAATTGTGTGCTTTTTAGTTATTAAGTTTGGCAATCCTCATTTAGAGGCACCTCCTTACAGAGAGTCAAGTTAACCTACACTCAAAATTGTACTGCCCCTCTCTCATAGCTATTGTTTCTGTAACCCTGTTCTGTATTCTTTAAAGCAGCTGCTACCTTCTAAACCAGCCTATTTATTATTTATTATTGATGTGTACACTGCCAAATTCTTTATAATAGTGCACTGTTATGATAAATCTTTCCGCCAAAAGCCGCTGAGCCCCACCGCCATGTGTGCACTTTAAACCAGCTGCCTGCCCAAGTTAGGGCCCAAATGGATACCCAGAAACTTGTATTAGGTTCAAATGCTGCTTGGCCAATGACTAGGATTCCTCATCTGTTAGCTTAGTCTTAATTATCATAAATCTATATATTTTATAAGACTTATCTTATAGAGGATGCCTTCCCCTGACACCCTCCCTTGCCGGTGGATCACATTGTGCCACTGGAGGAAGAGCAGAGGGGGAAAGGGACACTTCCTGTTTCTTCTTGCTTAAATATGAGTCTCCTTGCTATGTCACTTCCTGCCTGGATCACCACTTCTCTACTACATTTCCCAGAATCCTCTTTGACTCCTAGTCCTGTCTAACTTGCTGTCTCATTGGCCAAACAAGTACTTTATTCAATAATCAATAAGATGAACACAGTACACTCCCCATCATCTCCTCTTTTCTGTCTAAATAAAAAAGAAGGGTAACTTATCTTTTATAATAACTGAAGAAAACTATAACCATACCTATCTGTCTTTAACTCTATCAAAGACCATAGAAGAATAATATATATACTCTAGAATTGACAGAGACATCCGCTACCTGGACAATCACCCAAAGTTCTTCTGTAACGTTGGGCATCCATCTTCAGCCTATAGGCCACAGAGTGTCTAGCACACTTCTCCATTTTAACAGGAACCCTTCAGAACTATCTTGTTTTGTAAGTGTGGCAGTCATTTTCTTGTGGGTCCTGCACGTCCAGTTTATACAGCAACAAACAGTCCAGGCAAGAGCAGTTTCTTGCTCAAATGGCTATCCTTGCCATGTTGAAAGCAAACTCCATAACGAGTTTCTTCGATGCCCATCCTCCTTTTTGACGTAATTGGTGTGTCAGGAGCAGTTGTGTCTCACTGCCAAGAAAAACCCTAAACCATTTAAATACCATATTTCTGTAGGTCTTTGAAAGGTTTGAAGAATACCTATCTAACTTAAATACATCTCTGTATATCTAGAAAACCTAACTAACCTATTAATAAGTTCTGACTATTATAGGTAACTATATAACCTGTATTTAATTATGCATATCATTTTAAAAGATCTGTATAAACACAATACCTAAACAAGAGGAGACATATACATATCACAAAATTGACCTTAAAGTTGTATCAATAAATGAAAATCTATACCAATGCAAAGTATTCATTCCTATATCCTATTTCCCTTTTTTTAAAAAAAATTGACTATGCTCATTATCATTTATAACCAACCACATTTAAATGAAAACAAACATTTATAAACAATATTTGGTAATATGGTGTCGTTCTTTCTAAACTGTTTCCTGCTGATTGGGGGTGATGGTCATACCATTGGAATCATGATAAAACATAGAAATCTGACCAAGTCCTTGTTTTTGTAGTCTGAAAGCATATATAGCTATTAGTATTTTATATACTTAGAGCTATTAGTATTTTATGGTATAGACAAAGGAACATATATCAGTATAGCATAATAGAGACCCCAGACAATGACCCACACCTACATCGACTATTGATTTTTAGCAAAGGTACAAAACTAATTAATAAAATAAGATAGTATTTCAACAAATAATAAATATGCACTTGGTTAACTTATGTAGGAAACATACACACACACACACATACACACACACACACACACACACACACACACACACACACACACACACCCTGACCTAAGCCTTAAACTTTGTAAAATAAGCTAAAAATATATTATAGAGTTAACTTTTACACTTTTAAAAATACATTTAGAAACTAGACTTCAGGGAGAGTTTTCAGATATAAAAAGAATAATCTATAAAATAAAAAACTGATGTCATGAAATGTAAAAACCTTTTCATTTTTATTTATTCTTCTCTCATACAATGAATCCTGGTAACAACTGCTCCTCCCTCCACTCCTCTCAGCCACCCCACCCACACAGACACACACCACTCCTCTCACCCAGATCCACTCCTCTTCCGTTTCCCTTCAGAAAAGAGCAGGTCTCCCAGGGACATCAACCAAACATGCCATAATAAGTTACAACAAGACTAAGCACAAACCCTCATATCAAGGCTGAATGAGGGAACCCAATAGGAGGAAAAGGATCCCAAGAGCAGGCAGAAGAGTCAGAGACAGCCCCCCCCCACATACACTCACACTGTTAGGAGTCCCACAAGAACACCAAGCTACACAAAATAACACAGCACAGGACCTAGCACAGACCCACACAGGCTCTTTGACTGTCGCTTCAGTTTCTGTGAGCTCCGCTTAATGTATTCTGCAGGCCATGGTCTCCTGTGTCCTACAGTTATTCCACACCATCTCCCACAGGCTTCCTGGGGCTCTACCTAATCTTTGGCTGTGGGTCTCTGCATCTACTCTCATCAGTAACTAGATGAAGCCTCTCTGATGATGATTGGACTGGGCACTGGCTATGAGTAGTACAGCAGAATATCATTAGGAAACATTTCATTGACTTGTTTTTGGTTTTTTGGCCAGTTGTGTTTAGTTCTATCCTGGGTCTCTGAGCTGTCTTGCCTCCGGTTCCTGACCATCCAGGCAGTGTTTGGCATGAGCTCCCTCTCCTGACAGGGGTCTCCAGTTAAACCAGTCATTAGTTGGCCACTCCCATAAGCTCTGAGCCACCATTGACCAAGCACATCTTGCAGGCAGAACAGGTTGTGGGTCCAAGGTTTTGTGGCTGGGATAGTGTTCCAGTCCCACCACTGGAAGTCTTCCTTTGTCCAGTCTCCATATCTTCCATTACTAGGAGTCCTCAATAGGGTCACCCTCATTGATTCCTGGGAGATTCCACTGCAATAGGTAAAAACTCTTTTTTCTATGAAAACTCTGAAAGACATGAAAGCATAAAAAAGCCATAGGCTGGGAGAACATATTTGTAAATCACATATCCAGCAAAGCTCTGAGTCTGTCTTTACATACATATGAGATATATGTCTAATCAGAAAATGGGCAAAATCTGGGTGTAGTAGCTCTTATCTATAATCCCAGAATTTGAGAGACTGGGGCAGAATGGTTGCACAAGTCTGAGACTCCCTGAGCTCTACAGATTTGTAGGCCAGTCTAAACTAGAGTAAAACTTTATCTCTGTGGAGGAATGGAGAGAAGGAGGGAGAGAGAGAGAGAGAAAGAAAGTGAGGATGGGCAAAAGACATACAAATGGCAAGTAAGTACTTAACAAGATGGTTCAATATCATCAGCCATTAGGAAAATGCTAATTAAAACCACACTGAAATCACAAAATAGCTAAAATAAAAAATACTGGAACTCATAAATTGCTAAGTAGGAATGTAAAACAGTGTGACCACTCTGGACAATAGTCAAGTGGTTCCCTATAAAACTGAGTATGAACTTGCCAAATGACACAATAATTGCCCTGGGGAGCATTGTCTCAAACAAATGAAAACTTACTGTCATGCCAAATACACGAATATTCACTGCAGTGGCCCAAGTTGGAGACAACTAAAGATCCTACATTAGATTAAGATAACTCCCTAAAGAATGCTGCCTGGAGAAGAAGGAGTGATGGGCAAAGGGGTCCAGACCAGGCTGATGAAACCCACCAAAACAGCTGACCTGAACATCGGGGAGCTCTTAGTCCCCAGACTGATAGCTGAGATACCAGCATGGGACTGATTCAGACACCAGGAACATAGGTTTCAGAGAGAAGACCTTGGAAATCTACGGGACCTCCTGTACTAGTTCAGTACTTATCCCTAGCATAGGTGTGGACCTTGGGAGCCCAATCCACATAGAGGGATATTCTCTGAGCCTAGACACATGGGGGTGGGCCTAGGCCCTATCCCAAAGTTTATGATAGACTCTTATGACCCCCTATGGAAGACCTTACCCTCCCTGGAGAGCAGAAAGGATATGTGATAGGTAGGGTGTTAGTTTGGGGGGGGGTAGGGGAGGAGCAGAGGGAGTGGGAACTGGGATTGACATGTAAAACAATCTTGTTTCTAATTCAAATTTTAAAAAAAGGAAAAAAAAAAAAAGAATGCTGCCTGAGTTCCCAAGACCTGGGGCAGAATGCAGAGACAGAGAGCAGGATTCTTCACCTCAATGACAAATGGCTCTGTGAACATCAAAGTCACTGCTGCCACTTGGCAGCTGCCCATTTGTGTGCTAATCCCTAACCTATGTAAACCTTTGCAACACGTCTTCCTTCCCCCATCATGTCTGGTGTGTTGTCCATCTCCCGCCCCACCCCTGAAGCTCACACTTCAGCCAATGACCCTCTCTGGAAGGGACTTCCATAAGAAGTACACCAGTCCTGGAGGTTTTCCAAGCTAGGAAACTCCTATTCTTTCCAGTTACCCAGCTGATGGTGCCCTCAAGGCAGAGGGAAGAGACTACTGTTGTTTTAATTCTTTAACCCACTTTACCTTCGGCAAATGCTCTTCCTGTTTGCTTCCTTTTCTTAGTGTTTCCTCCCCCCACTTTATATCTAAGAGTGAAGTACAGTGGGAAATTTTGGAAAACTGAGCAAGAAACCTTACCACCTTCATGAACCCATGTTCACATGCAGCTATTTTGATGCACAAATATGTCTGACACGGATGTGGCAACCATGTTTGAACAGTACTTATTGTAAGAGACACCCTATGCATACATCCTATTTCTGTGAACACCTGTAATTAGAATATTTTTTCCAAAAGTGAAGAATTAAGTTGCTCCAAAGAATTGTTAACTTTTCCCACATTGTTTATTTCATCATTCCAATTGTGGTAACTTTAAGTCTGATAATATTTTTCATAAAAATGTTATATTTTATCCTGAGTTACCCTGCAAGCAGAGTGATAACAAAGGATTGTGCTCCAATGATTTCTTAGAGACATGATTCTGGGAAAGTGGAGAGGAGGGCAGAGGACATGGTCATGGAATATGGAAAAGACTACTGTTTTAGAAGGAACTAGATGAACCATGGCCACAGATAATGAGTGCTCGGCTCCATTGGGGCCATGTGAGGGACCTGAAGAAATGCGTCAGATGGAGTGCCAAAAGAAAGAGGAGCTGTGGAAGAAAGACAGAGGCGGGCTCCCTGCTGACTTGTGGTGCCCTGTGAGCAGTTATGCCTGAATGCTAGGCAGACACAGGTCTCAGAGAAGCCCCATGACAAGAATCAAGAGGTACTGCATGTGAGACCCAAAACAAGTTTCTGCTGGCAGTGGGAGATTAGTAGAACTAGGAATCTGCCCAGATTCTAGAACTAGCTGTGGGAGGGTTTGAAGTGAAGCTCATGGTGTGGCCACAGTGTCAACCGTAGAGTTTCTGTAAGTTCCTCAAGTAATAAGGCAGTGCTCCAGGCATAAGTAAACCACATTGCCTTTTATTGGATCAAATTTTTACATCTGCAGTTTGCCCAGTGACAACTCTAAGTTTTGAAAGTAAAAACTAATTTTAATGGTTGGAGTCACACACCAAGGATATTACCTTAACATGTCCTAAAGAGAGAATACTAAATTAAAATACAAAAAAAAAATTATAAGTAAAAGAAATTCATACTTCATCCATTTCTACATCTGTGTTTTGATAAATTTGTCTGGTATAAAGTCATTTCATACAATATTTTATTTATAAAAAAAATAAGTGGTTAGAGTAGGCATGTCCTTATCTCTAGTTCAGATGATCTTTATATACTTAAAATAATCAGTTATGAAAACATGATTAATGCTCAAGCTATATACTTTATAGCGATATTAATTAAATGATTAATGGGTTATATTCCCTAGATACTGAATAGATTAAATAGCCTGTTAAAGATAACTAGATTTTTGAGTATTCCTGTCTCAAGCACTGTTTTTAGATACACAAATTAATCTAAGCCTCCATCTCTCTTAAGCAGATATTGTCTCTCATCTTAAAGATGATGAAGCTGAGTCTGAATAACTTGCCGAGGCCCTGTTGCTACGAAGAGTCAGTGTTAAAGTGGTCTGAGGAGATCATGTCTTACAGGCACAAGGACCAGAATTGGATGCCCAGACCCATGTAAAAATGCTAAGCATAGAGGACTGTTATAATCTCAGCGTGTGGGGAGTGGGTACAAACAGGTCCCTGGATTCACTGGCCAGCCAACCCAACCAACCTAACCTTGCTTAGCTTCAGGCCCATGAGAGACCCTGTCTCAAAGGAGGTAGATAGCCTTTCCTTAGGATAATACCCAAAGTTGTCCTTGGGCTCTACACACACACACACACACACACACACACACACACACACACACACACACGTTAATTCAGAAACTAGTGCCACATAGTCAATATCTTCATTTTTACAAAATTTTACACAAAGTTAGAATGCATTAATGGTCCAAATCACCTGGAATCACTGTGTTTGCAGCAACCAGTGAGAATATTGCCATAAAAAAATTATTCTCTCATTACTGGTAAATTCGCCAGTTCTATAATCATTGCACAAATGTGAGAGCAAAAACATTAGGAAAGAGTAATTGGGGGAAATGAAGAGATGGTAGGCAGTCCTTTGACACGCAAAGCAGATGTACAGAACAGAAAGATGACAGCGTCATTCCAGCAACCTGAAGATTGGAGCTATAAAAATAGCTGTTAACTGATTAGCAGCTGGCCAAGTTTTCTATACACTAGTTTGCATTTATGGATGCAAAGAATTTTTCAAAGGCCAACGTGCTTACATATGAAGAACCTTGCTCATCCCCAGATAATTTCCTACATGTGGTCATGCCCTTCATGATACATGCTGAGGGCATCCCAAGGTAGTTTGTAGAAATCAATTGTGTTGATTATTCACACTTTCTGTGGTGCTACAGGAAAGCTCTGTATTTCTTCTTCTTCTTCTTCTTCTTCTTCTTCTTCTTCTTCTTCTTCTTCTTCTTCTTCTTCTTCTTCTCCTTCTTCTTCTTCTTCTTCTTCTTCTTCTTCTTCTTCTTCTTCTTCTTCTTCTTCTCTCTCTCTCATAACTCCTGTCTAAGTGTGAAGATCTGCATGTTCTGTGTGTTCTGCAATTGCACAACTTCAGACAAGCTCAGCTAATATGATAGGGCTTTGTCATGAGTTAAACAGAAAGGAAATTTTTCCAAAGTTCCATTTTTTTAAAAAGATGCAAGATTTATGTATGTCTCATGATTGACATGAAAGCTACAGTGACTGACCACCAGTTATATTTGGTGTGGAAACTACACATCAAACTCAATTGAGTTTTACTGTCAACCCACTTGAATGAATGAAATAATGTCTTTAGGCAACATCCCCTCTTCTACAACCTCTCTCCCTTGCTTATTAGTTACTCTTTAATTATTTAGCCTCCTCCTCTTTATCACACACTGCCTGAAACACAGGGAGGACCCTGCTACTTCTGACCCTCACTTCCATCCTGCTCATGCTTAAAAAATATTTGCCAATTGTCTAGCCCTTGGTAGACAGTGCATTTCTCAGGACAAATACTAAATCATTGAAAATCAGAGTCCCCACCCAAAAACAAGCCTCTAGATTGACTAAAAGTTTCAATTAGAACTTGAGAAATTAGAATTTGAGAAAAGCTGTCCTAAAGAAAGACATACTATCCTCTGAAAGAATAGAGTAGCCTAGCTTATTATGTGAAGTTGTAGATACAGCAACATGGAACATGGATTGTGCCTGGAGTCTCGGGCAAGATATGCAGTTGTGTTTGTAAACATTGCATGTTTTTCTGTTAATGTCTTGGGGTGTCTCGGTTACAAGCTGATGATCTGTAAGTCCTTTTGAATTTCTACACCTCTAATTTCCTTTTTTTGTTTTTTAGTAATGGAGAAAACGTGTGCAGATGCCCTCCCTCTGACTGTGAATTCCTCAGAAAAACAAGAGACTGTCTGCATCTTTGGAACAGGGGATTTTGGAAAATCCTTTGGATTTAAAATGCTTCAGTGTGGTTATTCTGTTGTTTTGGGGAGTCGAAATCCCCAGATGTCCAGCCTTCTGCCCAGGGGAGCAGAGGTCTTAAGCTATTCCCAGGCAGCATCGAAGTCTGACATCATAATCTTGGCCATTCACAGAGAGCATTATGATTTCCTCACAGAACTGGTTGACCCTCTCAATGGAAAAATATTGGTAGATGTCAGCAACAACCGTAAAATCAATCAGTATCCAGAGTCGAATGCAGAGTACCTTGCTCAGTTGGTGCCTGGAGCCCATGTGGTCAAAGCATTTAACACCATCTCAGCCTGGGCTCTCCAGTCAGGAACACTGGATGCAAGTCGGCAGGTAAGATTAAATAAACTTGCATTCAGCCTTTCAAAGGTGAATGTTTTGATATGTACTTAGCTAAATACAATTCCAAAATGAAATCCCCAGTAAATATTTCATTTTCTAATATATGCTAAGGACAGCTTTATTGAGTTCCATGAGAAGTGTAGTCTTGTGTGCCTCAACTTTTATTAATAGTTTCACAGAACCAAATGATGTCTGAATCTGGAGTCCTCTTGCCCATGCAGGAAACTCACAGCGTGTTGACTCTGTCCACTTGGGTGAAACTGGGTCCATTTGTGGCCTTGAGATTAGCCATAATCATAAATGATGTAGTACCCACACTCAAAGAAAGATGAGACCAGTTATGCCACAGTAAACTTTACCCTATAGCAGCACTAAGTGCCTAAAATCACCTTCAGCTGAAAAGCATGGTCTTTGTTCAAAACATCATCTTCCTTGATGTGTTGCTTCTATATGCCTGTTTTGAAAATAGTCCATTAGTATGTTATTTTTCCACATGATACTAATATAAAGTTTAATGATAATTATTAAATAAAACATAAAGATGGAATTAATTATTTTAACTCAGGTGTTTGTCTGTGGGAATGATAGCAAAGCCAAGCACAGAGTGATGGACATTGCTCGTACCCTTGGACTCACTCCATTGGATCAAGGATCTCTTGTGGCAGCCAATGAAATTGAGAACTACCCTCTGCAACTATTTCCAATGTGGAGGCTCCCTTTCTACTTGTGCTCTGTGCTGTGTGCCTTCTTCTTTGTGTACTGTGCTATACGAGAAGTGATATACCCCTACGTGAATGGAAAGACAGATACTACGTTTCGCCTGGCTATTTCCATCCCAAACCGTGTCTTTCCTATAACAGCACTTGTCCTTCTTGCTTTGGTGTACCTCCCTGGTGTCCTTGCTGCCATTCTGCAGCTCTACCGAGGTACAAAGTACCGCCGATTCCCAAACTGGCTTGACCATTGGATGCTGTGCAGAAAGCAGCTAGGCTTGGTAGCTCTGGGATTTGCCTTCCTTCATGTCATCTACACACTTGTGATTCCTATTCGTTACTATGTACGATGGAGACTGAGAAATGCAACCGTTACTCAGGTAAATTTCTTCTCTGTATCTCTCTACTCCTTAAAACAAAGAGCAGTCTTGCTCTACCACAATCCATTTCACAACTACAGAGCATTGCTATCCAAAGTCTGTTCTTTATTTGGGGGTGATTTTTGGGGGGATGGGTGTATTAATTTTTTATTTTGTTTAGTTTTGTTTAAGATAGTTTATGTTTTAGGGCTGGCTGGCCCCAAACTCATGATTTTTCTGTCTCCACCTCCTAAGTGCTGGGATAAGAGGCACAAATTGTCATGTCCATCCAACATCTTCATTTTTTTTAAGTATCAAAAATCCAAAACAGTATCTCTGGCTTGCAAATGACTCCAGCTTTGATCACACAGACCCATTAAGAATAAAAGTTAGATTCCAGACTTACTTGGCTCTACATCTGTAATCTTGAGCTCACAGAGACACTGAACAACTGGCAGGTTTGGGACTAAAGAGTCCCTTTGAGTAAGAGTCACAAACTTTTAGTTTTAAAGCCTCTGTTTTTATATAAATTTCTTTTTGAAGTCTAAACCACTGTCTACTAAGTGTAGAGTCTGCCCATACATGAGCCACGGATGTACAACAATTTCACAAAAGGGTGCTTAGAAATCCATTCATGTTTGACTTCTGAGAATTTGACTTCAATAACCAGGAAAACTAAACAATTCTGAAAAATACTTTATATTATCTTATGAATAATCAAAGACAAAATCAACTCAAGTAGTCTTTCAGCATTTACAGCAGAAATGCTACAAATCCATTCTGGTTTGGAAATTAATGGTGCTGTTACAGCTTACTACAGTCTCAAAGGCTATAGTCAATAACTCACAGGCACTGTTTCCACAAGTATATCCTCTCACATTCCCCTAACAAATTCATGAAAGTTTTTTGAGTAAAGATCATACTATATAGCCTGATTCCTCCCACACTGTGTTATAAAAGATTTAATGCTGTATATGACATAATCAGCATGAAAGACCCAAACTGTGTCTGTCAATCTGTGTGTGTGTGTGTGTGTGTGTGTGTGTGTGTGTGTGTGAGAGAGAGAGAGAGAGAGAGAGAGAGGAGAAAGAAACACTAAACAAAATATAAAACCAAATTTTGATGTGATTGTTTTGAGAAAACTGTCTTTGTTTGAGAAACAGAAAGCCGCATGCTATAGATGGTTGCAATGTATATTGACTTTGTTTGGGGATATATAGGGCAAATCAAAACTTCCTGGAAAAAATAATTACAACAAAAATCACAGAACAATTACCTTTTCTGCTCAAAATTCTCAAGTGTAGTTTCCCAAAACTGTTCCTAAGAGATCAGTAAGAAACAATACACAATTTGATTTGTGCAAGAAATGTGTGTAGAGGTATGGTTCAGTCCCCATGAAAGAGTGAGGTGTAGAGAGCATCCACTTTAATTGTTTTTAACTTTTCATAGGCCCTGGCTAATAAAGACAACCCATTTAGTACCTCTACCGCCTGGCTTAATGATTCTTACTTGGCGCTGGGAATCCTGGGATTTTTTCTGTTTCTTCTCTTGGGAATCACTTCCTTGCCATCAGTAAGCAACATGGTCAACTGGAGAGAGTTCAGGTTTGTCCAGGTAAGTGCTTCAAATTTTAAATATCTTGGTACTGCAAAATGAATATAGCTTTTTTTTTATTTTCTAGTATTTTTTTGTTCGATTGGGTTTAATGTATCACTCTACACTCTTCTAAAGTGTATCACTTCTTCACTCTTACTAAATCATTTATTAGGGTTTTTTCTTTTTTTATTTGAATTAGAAACAAGATTGTTTTACATGTCAATCCCAGTTCCCTCCCTCTCCTCTCCTCTGCTAACACCCCCCCCAACTAAAACCCTACCTATTACATATCCTTTCTGCTACCCAGAGAGGGTGAGGCCTTCCATAGAGGTCATCAGAGTCTATCATGTCCTTTGGGATAGGGCCTAGGCCCACCCCCATGTGTCTTGCCTCAAGGAGGATCCATCTATGTGGAATGGGCTCCCAAAGTCTACACCTATGCTAGGGATAAGTACTGATCTACTACAGGAGGCCCCATGGATTTCCGAGGTCTCCTCACTAACACCCACGTTCCTGGGGTCTGGATCAGTCTTATACTGGTTTCCCAGCTATCAGTCTGGAAACCCAGAGCTCCCTGTTGTTCAGGTCAGTTGTTTCTGTGGGTTTCACCAGCCTGGTCTGGACCCCTTTGCTCATCGCTCGTACTTCTCTGCAACTGGATTCCAGTTCAGTTCACTGATTAGTTGTGGGTGTCTACTTCTACTTCCACCAGCTGCTGAATAAAGACTATAGGGTAGCATATAAGTCAGTTATCAATCTCATTATCAGGGGAGGGCATTTAAGGTAGCCTTTCCTCTGTTGCTTAGATTGTTAGCTGGTGTCATCTTTCTAGATCTCCAGACATTTCCCTAGTGCCTGATTTCTCTGTAAACCTAAAATGTCTCCCTCTATTATGGTATTTCCTTTCTTGTTTTCTTCTATTCTTCCCCCGACTCAACCTTTCTGCTCCCTCATGTCCTCCTCACCCCTCCTCTTCTCCCCTTCTCATTCTCCTAGCTCCCTCCCCCTCCTCCCATGCTCCCAATTAGCTCAGGAGATCTTGTCCCTTTCCTCTTCTCCAGGGGACCATGTATGTCTCTCTTAGGGTCCTCCTTGTTTACTAGCTTCTCTGGCAGTTGGATTATAGGCTGATAATCCTTTATGCCTAAAATCCACAAATGAGTGAGTACATACCATGTTTGCCTTTTTGTGATTGGATTATCTCACCCAGAATGATTTCTTCTAGTTCCATCCATTTTCCTGCAAATTTCAAGATTCCATTGGTTTGTTTCTGCTGAGTAGTAATCCATTGTGTAAATGTACCACATTTTCTCTATCCAGTCTTTAGTTGAGGGGCATCTAGGTTGCTTCCAGGTTCTAGCTATTACAAATAGTGCTGCTATGAACATCGTTGAACAGATGTCCTTGTTGTATGAATGTTCTTCTTTTGGGTATATGCATAAGAGTGGAATTGCTGGATATTGTGGTAGACTGATTCCCATTTTACTGAGGAATTGCCATACTGATTTCCACAGTGGCTGTAAAAGTTGGCACTCCCACCAGCAGTGAAGAAGTGTTCCCCTTTCTCCCCATCATCTCCAGCATAAACTGTCATTAGTATTTTTTACTTTAGCCATTCTGACAGGAGTAAGATGGTTTCTCAGAGTTGTTTTGATTTGCATTTCCCTGAGGGCTAAGGATGGCTTATGTGTCTTTCAGCCATTTTAGATTCCTCTATCGAGAACTGTCTATTTAGTTCTGTACCCCACTTTTTAATTGGATTGTTTGGTGTTTTGGAGACTTCTTGAGTTCTTTGTATGTTTTGGAGATCAGCCCTGTGTCAGATGTGGGGTTGGTGAATATCTTTTCCCAGTCTGTGGGCTGCCATTTTGTCTTGCTGACTGTGTCCTTTGCCTTACAGAAGCTTCTCAGTTTCAGGAGGTCCCATTTATCAATTGTTGATCTCAGTGTCTGTGCTACTGGTGTAATATTCAGGAAGCAGTCTCCTGAACCAATTAATTCAAGGGTATTTCCCACTTTGTCTTCTAATAGGTTCCGTGTGGCTGGATTTATGTTGAGGTCTTTGATCCATTTGGACTTAAGTTTTGTGCATGGCGATAGACATGGATAAACACAGCCCTCTACATGCTAGCATCCAGTTATGCCAGCACCATTTGTTGAAGATGCTTTCTTTATTCCATCATATAAATTTAGCTTCTTTGTCAAAAATCAGGTGTTTGTAGGTGTATGGGTTAATATCAGGTTTTTCAACTCTATTCCCTTGGTCTACCTGTCTATTTTTGTGCCAATACCAAGCTGTTTTCAGGACTATAGCTCTGTAATAGAGCTTGAAGTCAGGGATGGTGATGCCTCCAGAAGTTCCTTTATTGAACAGGGTTGTTTTGGCTATCCTGTGTCTTTTCTTTCTCCATATAAAGTTGAGAATTGTTCTTTCAAGCTCTGTGAAGAATTGTATTGGGCTTTTGATGGGGATTGCATTGAATCTGTAGATTGCTTTTGGCAAGATTGCCATTTTTACTATGTTGATCCTACCTATCCAAGAATATGGGAGATCCTTTCATTTTCTAGTATCTTCTTTAGAGACTCAAAATTCTTATGGTACAGGTCTTTCCTTTTTTTGGTTAGTGTTACCCCAAGATATTTTATGTTGTTTGTGGCAATTGTAAAAGGTGATGTTTCTCTGATTTCTTTCTCCACCAATGTGTCATCTGTATATAGTAGGGCTACAGATTTTTTTGAGTTAATCTTGTATCCTGCCACTTTGCTGAAGGTGTTTATCAGCTGTAGGAGTTCCTTGTTAGTTTTTCGGGTCACTCATGTAGACTATCATATCATCTGCAAATAGTGAAAGTTTGTCTTCTTCCTTTCCGATTTGTATCCCCTTGATCTCCTTTTGTTGTCTTATTGCTCTAGCTAGAACTTCAAGGACAATATTGAAGAGGTATGGAGAATGAACAGCCTTGTCTTGTCCCAGATTTTAGAAGAATTGCATTGAATTTCTCTCTATTTAATTTGATGTTCGCTGTTGGCTTGCTGTATATTGCTTTTATTATGTTGAGGTATATTCCTGTTATCCCTGGTCTCTCCAAGACCTTTATCATGAAGGGGTGTTGGATTTTGTCAAAGGCTTTTTCAGAATCTAGTGAGATGATCATGTGGTTTTTTTCCTCAGTCTGTTTATATGGTGGAGTACATTGATGGATTTTCATATGTTAAACCATTCTTGCCTCCCTGGAATGAAGCCTACTTGATCATGGTGGATGATTTCTCTGATGTGTTCTTGGATTCGATTTGCCAGTATTTTATTGAGTATTTTTGCATCAATGTTCATGAAGGATATTGGTCTATAGTTCTTTCTTAGTTGTGTCTTTGTGTGGCTTGGTTATCAAGGTTATTGAAGCCTCGTAAAAAGAGTTTGGCAATGACCCTTCTGCTTCTATTGTGTGGAATACTTTGAGAGGAATTGGTATTAATTGTTCCTTGAATTTCTGGTAGAATTCTGCACTGAAGCCATCTGGCCCGGGCTTTTTTTGGTTGGGAGACTTCTGATGACTGCTTCTATTTCATTAGGGGTTATAGGTCTATTTAAGTTGCTTCTCTGTTCTTGATTTAATTTTGGCACGTGAAATCTGTCCAGAAAATTGTCCATTTCCTTTAGATTTTCAAATTTTGAGGAATATAGGTTTTCAAAGTATGATCTGATGATTCTCTGGATTTCCTCTGTGTCTGTTGTTATGTCCCCCTTTTCATTCCTGATTTTATTAATTTGCGTGTTCGCTCTCTGCTGTTTGGTAACTTTGGATAAAGGTTTGTCTATCGTGTTGATTTTCTCGAAGAACCAACTCTTCATTATATTGATTCTTTGTATAGTTCTCCTAGTTTCCACTTTATTGATTTCAGCCATCAATTTGATTATTTCCTGGCGTCTCTACAAATGTTCTAGTTTCCTCTTTTATCATGCCCGATTGTTCATTTGACTGCCTTACTTCCCCTGTCCTCTCATTAGCTGTTCACTGCAGAGAATGAATTGAGACCCTGACAGGCAGACCCTGCTTAGGACATCTTGCCAAGATTCCTGACTACCCCCAGAGCCACCACTGACACTATCAAGTGAAGAACTGTGTGTGAAGGCAGCAGGTAGAAGGTGAAAAAGACCCCAAAGACAAGAATTTCACTTATGAATTCAACCTTACAATCTGGACATACTGATAAGAAAAGCCAGATTTACCATAAAGCTTAAAACTTCAAACAAAGTTTGATAAGTATCACCACCCTAGACCTATTCCTGGTCTACATAACAGAAATTCATTCTTTCCATGTATGGACCAGCAGACACCTCATTAAAGGTAGTAACTGTCCCTGGAGACCCGTGGTCCTCACAGTGCCTGTCACCCCCACAGGAGTCACAGAAACATAAAACCTCAGGTACCACCCAAGCTGAGCAACCAGAAGCTCTGGAGGTAGAAGCCAGCAGTTTGTTTGAAAAGACCCCCCAGAAAACTAACTCCCATGCATGCTCACTATGCACCTCTGTGATAAAACAGACTGCTAGTAACTGAAATTAGATTTGGTTATCAAATCCTGTAGTTTCTCCTAGGGGCCAAATGTTGACAAATTCAAAGAATTCAGACAGGAAACAAACACTGAGCTTCAGAACTCAGAACTGCAGTTGCAATTGTTCTTCCTTTGTTAGAAATTGGCCAGTGTCTCCTTTTGACCAGTAGTAATAGAGAATAATGCAGAGCTTTTGGAAGTCATTTGTTTCTGATCTCTGGATAAGGTGATCAATAAAAGAATTTTCCTCTGTGTATCAAAACAGTACATTTATGTCTCCTAATGTAAAAGGGTTTACTCCTAGAACTGCTTTTTGTTTTGGTTTGGTTTTTGTTAAATCAAGCCAGGTGAAGATAATATTAGCATGTCATCAATAAACAAATCTTTTTACATTTTTAATGAGATATTTATCATTCTGAGGAAAGATTAGAGTTTTTTTCTAAACCTAGCAATGTCCTACTATTATAATAATATCATGTGTTTGTGGTTGCTGACAAGTAGACTTCATTGACACACAGTGCTTCTCTTTAACATGTGGATGATGGTAATACCTGTGTTTTTGTTTTTTGTTTATAGTCCAAACTGGGTTATCTGACCCTGGTCTTGTGCACAGCCCACACTTTGGTGTATGGTGGAAAGAAATTCCTCAGCCCTGGGATCCTAAGGTGGAGCCTTCCTTCAGCCTATATCTTAGCCCTCATCATCCCGTGCACAGTGCTGGTGATGAAACTCATCCTCATAATGCCATGCGTAGACAAGACCCTCACGCGCATCCGTCAGGGCTGGGAGAGGGACTCACAATACTCAAAATCAGCACTGAATGGAAAATCAGACATTTAGAACAAAGATGAATTCGTGGCAATTTCTCAACTCCTGTAGCAGATGTTTGGCTATTAAGTGAAGGAAGTGTCTTCTGACTTTGGAAGCGAGCACCCACTGCTGCCTCTTGTTTGAGGACTCACTCCTGGCCTCCCTGGCTTCCTTTCCCAGGAACCCTGGGGCTGCCACTGTGATTCGCTTTGCGGTTTCACACTATGAGACCTCTTAACTATGGGCAACATGCATGATGTAATGTTTTGCAAAATGCTGGGCAAGTGTATGCAACTTCCTTCTCTAATTCAAGGGCTAAAGTAAGTGGGGGGAAAAGGAACTCTGATGGACATCCTAAAGGTGTCACTTGCCATGACTAAAGAAGAGGCCCAGATGAAGTAAAAGGAAGAAGGCTTTGTTTTTGTAAGGAGTGGTGATCTTAAGTAGTGTCATACTAATCTGGGGGTATGTTGGTTTAGGTGTAGCAGTGAGCATCAAGCCTAGGGCCTTATGCATAGGAAGCAAATGCTATGTTACTGAGCTACACCCCAGCCCTGCCATGGTGACTATGGAGTCATTTGCCCCCTTTGATTTTGTTTTTACCAATATGGATACTTACTGTGGGGAAATGCTTTTACAAAACACCAAAAATATCTTGATTGGTTTAAAGTAACCATTCCTTGAATACAGAGCGATCTATGTAGTTATCCCAAGATTCTCCCTCTACAAGGAATTGGTTGAATCTGTCTAAGAGTAGAGAGATAAAGTCTGGGTGAGAGTGGAGAGATCCATTGGATTTTTCAATGTGCAATAAGCAAGGGAAGGATTGGTAATGACCTTGTGCAAAAAATGTCAAATAAGCCATAATTGTAGCTAGTAAGCTAAGCAAATACTATGAAGTTTCACTGTGCTTTTTGGTATTATTGAGTGATTGTGGTATGGTTTGTGCATTATATAGTCTAAATACTGTCCAATATTAGGCACCTGTGAAGTCAATTTCTAGTATAAAGATATAGCTTCCAAAATCTGTCTTTGTGATAGTTTTGAGGGGTGAAGTTCTAAAGAAATTATCTGAAGCTGTTGGTGTGCTAAAAGCATAGCTGACAAAACTGTGGGATGCTGGGAAGAGCAGCACTGATGGGAGGCAGCCAGCTCTGCCTTCCTGTGTGGATAGTGCCTTCCCAAGGTGACCTTTAGCAGGCTCTGTATCCTAGCTCTAGCCTGGAGCTAAAAGGAGATTATTGCACAGTCTTCCCACATGTCACTGAAATAACTAAAAGGCATTGGGTTTGACATTTTTCTGTCTAATCTACAAAAGCTGTTTATTTTTCATTTTGTTGGCTCTTATTATCACAGATCATACATGATATCATACATTGCTCACCATCCAAAGTTTTTTTTTATATAAAGCTTGTATTATATAAAAACGGACATTTCTTTTACTATTGCTGTAATAGAACATGTAAACCATATCCAGTTTTTGTTAAAATGACAATTGAGGTAATGTCTTTGTACTAACAACATATTTCTATGTTTTCAATGATTTCCTCAAAATGTTTTCTAAGAGTTAATAATATAAAATTAAAGAATATTTGGTAACATTTGCTGCATTGCCAGTTTCTAATGCGACTTTCTCAATTCCCTTGGCATACCATTACAGGTTTGAGATTTGACTTCAATTTGTGTTTTCTTATAAATAGCTATAAAGATTTGGAGACTATGCTCCTGTAAATTGCCTTTGAAGAGCCCATGCAAGGATACCAAGAGCTGAAGAACTCTGTCAACCAGGGTATGGGGGACAGACCCTGGGACATCAGTGGAGATGAAAGGAAACGAGGCCCCATGTTGCACAGAACAACCAATTGTGGCCGGGCTGACCAGAGCACTGCCTGATTAAAGCTGAAGCACCATCAGTTTGGTCTAGGGAGGTATTTGCAGTCAACCACATTCCCATTTTGGTAGGGGCCATCAAATAATAAAATAAAATAGAAAACGCCACACCTAAGTATATGTAGTGAAAACGTACTGAACGCTTTGTAATCTGTTGAAGATGGTGTCTCTAGGAACTTAATACAAGCAGCCATCAAGCCTGAAATCAGAGCCCCAGTGGCTTTGGCACAATAGTTGCCTGACTTTTGTCCATGACTATGAAGGTGCTGTGGGCCACCAGGAAAAAGCCGCCCCCCTCCTTCCCGACACCATCCCCCATGACTCAAGTCTGTGAACAAATCTGGCCACGTTAACAGCTGGAAAGAATGAAGTTAGGTCATATGGGAATGGGTGATTTGAGTGAACTGTATTTCTGTTTTTCTTTTCTGTTTTTTCCTTTTTAAATTTGGTGTTGCTTTGCTTTTATTGTAACTGTGCCCTGGTTCTTCCCTCTCTTTTTCTTTCTTTTCATTTATTCTATGTGTATTTTGCATCATGTATCTTGATCCCATTCATTTCCCCATCCCTTTGCATTTTTCCTCTGCCCCACCCCCCCAAGAAAAATAAAATGAAATTTAAGAGAAAAGAGAAGAAAAACAAAAAGGGAAAATTAAAAATCTAGTCATGAGTCACACTGTAAACCCATTTGTCCAAGTATCTTTACTTGCCAAGTGTTCAATGCAGAGTCATCAGTCTGGTGCAAGGCCTCTGGTTTCTACACTATTGATACTGGGCCTTCACTGGGACTCTTCTTGGATATCCTGCTGCCCTGTGTTGAGGAGACCCTACAGCTTTGGGTCTGTGGGTCAGGTACCTTCATGTGCTCCAGAAGATCATAGATGGAGTAGGGCCTGGGCCTGGGCTTTTAACAGAACTGTTCTGCATAAAAATGTTATGCTGGAGCGGTATGGTGACTGTAGCTATAGCCTCAGCACTTGAGAGGTGGAGGCAGGAGGATCAAGAGTTCAAAGTCAGTTGGGAAGAAAGTGGATAGAAACCTAGGATTGAACAGAAGAGGAGGTCTTATCTTCTAAAGCACATAGGTTGAAGAAAAATGAAATTCTTCTTTATCAAGACAGAGTGAAAGATAAACATGAGAATTCATCCACATAATCCCCCCCTAGGAAAAGACAAAACCCATCCGTGTCATAGCATTTCTTCACTGTTTAAAAAAGAGAAGGGGGTCAGCCTAACCTGCACACTACCTTATCTTAAAGAAAGAATGCAGAAATAAATAAATGAAAAAAAGAAAACTGCATCAAGCTTCATTTCTTCTGGAGTGTTTCTTGTATTCCAGAAAAAAAATATCAAATTCACAAACACTTATTTTATATTCTTTTATATTCTTATTTTATATGTCATTCCAATAAATGGCAATTGTCATAAATATGTAATCATTACACATTAAAAATATTGTCTAGTTTTATTTAATTCTGGTTTTGACTCATTAGAGAATATAACTGAAAGATCTTGAACCACAGTCGTTACAGCTCCTGGAACTAAAACTACTTGCTTTCTAGGATAAGGTAGGGGAGAGGTGGGTGGGTTTGAAGCGGATGCCCGCATCTGCAGTTGGTGCAGTGCATTTCAGCATTCCTCAGGAGTATCGCTGTAGCCCGCAGGGGCACCGGCTGGCTAGCTCAAAGGAAGATAATCTTATTCTTCCCTGGGCTTCTGTGAGAATTAGAAAAAGATGTTTTCCTTCTCCGGGCAGACGCCACCAGAACAGGGCTGATGGCTTGACAAGCGGGCTTCACGTTGGATTCAGACTGCATGACCCAGTATTAAATGCCTCGAACAGTGGACAACTGAAGCTTTCAAAACTGACAAGGAAGGGGCTGGAAACCTGCAGTAAACTAGAAACAAATGCAGCAGCCCCAGGCTGAAACCCATTTTGATTAGAAATTCACCAAGAGCTCTTACTACCCCAACTGCTCAGGGAATCACAAAAGAGCCGAGATAATGATGAAGGTTTATAATAACACTTTGAACCTCTCGACTTTAAAAGATTCTGGACATCATCTGAAGACCCGAGAGGAAGGAGGTTGTGGTTTTCAGTCTCTTGACACAGCCATCGTCCCCTGGCCACTACCCAAACATACCGAGTGTGCCCATACACATTTCCTTCAGGACCCTATTCTAATTTCATATACTGAAGGTTGCAATCTACAAAAAAGCCTCCACACCTCTAAAGATGTGTTTGGTAGAATTTAGGAAAAGACAGTAGTTATTATTCTTTCCTTGCCTCTCCTCCAGCTCAAGCGGAGACCCTGAGCTCAGACGAGACCCGAGTAAACCAGGGATGGCTCCTTGCCGAAGAAAGTGTGGAGAAGCAGGAAGGCAGCCAAGACAGAAACACCCAGTACTACTTCCTGTTCCAAGGGAATCTTGGAAGGTGTTGTGTGGTGTTTATTGCATAACATTGTGAGCAGATTCTGTACTGTTATGGCATGTAAATTTTCTTACCTATTCCATATAAAGATTCTCTGAAATACTCCAGTTAGAAACATAAACAACCAGAACCAAACCTTCCCCCACGCCTTGCTTTCGTGAGTCGATGAGGCTTTGGAAGGACACCCCGGCCACGAGGGGTTCGGTTACACTGAACTTTTCCTCCGCGCTGGTGAGGTAGACAGTGAAAAAGAACGAAACACTGCCTGTGACTGGCCGTTAAGGCAGAGCAGTAGAATCTGCTGGGTCGTAGGATCACATGGAATTCAACAGCCTACAGTGCAAAAGGTCCATGATGCTGGAGTACTAAAGCGCCACCTGTCTGCGCCCCTTGGACAATCGCTAGAAAATTCTCATTTGTAGCTAACCCAAGTTTTCCTATTTGTGTTTCTATCCATTTTTATCAGTGTTGCTGCTTAAGTTAAGAGAACGGCAGGTTTTTTTTTCCCCTTATTTTCCACCAGATCTCACAGACTGATATGTCTGAAAAAAAAAAAAAAAAAACTCCCACACTTAAATACTATGGCAACATCAAATTTCCATAAAATAATTTCCATCTGCAAGACAGTGGTCAGAGGAGGCCTCTCCTGAGACACGGGCTTGGTGGGAATGGTTTATTATGGGAGATAAATCATCCAGTGCTGGGAAGAGAGCACAAAAGAGACAGAGCAACTAAGGAACAAGGTTCAAGCCACTCACTTCGGTCAGCCATGGCAGCCCACTACTGCCAGGAAACTCGGAGACAGGGTCAAGTTGCAACCCAGAGCTGCCTCCATAGAGGGGAGAACAACATGGTTTTTTTGTCTACCAACTCCTGGTTTATACTGAATGGAAAAAACTCCCAGAACATGAACTTTCCAGGACTTGAGGATTCCTCCTCCCTACCCATGGTACAAGCCATGGTCAGGAGGAAAACAGACAAGGCAAGCTCTTCAGGTTCCACTCGCGTATTCAAACTATAGAGATAGATGGATGGATTCCACCAGGAAGTTGATATGAGATCCAAGGAGACCCTATTGTTCCAGTACCTGAGGACAGAAGTTGTCCTGAGAATTGCCACCCCAAATGTTTGAGTGCATGCCACATGTTGAGTGACAATGGGGAGCATTGACCTTGGCTGTGCGAACTAGGGCCACCTTGGTACGGAAAAACTCGGCAATGTTTAGAAACTAAAAATGCACAAGCAGTTTTGACCCCAGAGACCAACGCCTCTGAGAATCTATCACACTGATATCCTTGCAAGCTTGGAGATGAACACAGGCGTTGCTGTTTTCGTGAATGAGAATGTTGTAAAGGCAGAGCACCGGCAGCCGTCCAAGCCTTTTTCTGCGGGTCTAGCTAAGCAGACCATAGTGGTTCTTACCAGACAGGACTCAAAGAAGCTATTCAAGACAAATGAGAGGCCTTTAAAAAATAACATATTTATTTGGAAATACATCCAAAAGTATACAGTACATTTATTTACTTTTTTGGTTTACTTTTGGCTAATTTAAATTTTTGAACTTGAGGTCCCTTTGAGACATGAGAGGATACAGGTAAGACACAACTTAATATAATAATCTAGGATTCAGAAAAAAAATAGAAACATGGATTACAGGGCTTCATACCAACATTGTCCCCTTTTAAACAGTAAACAAGACAAAGGCTGTATTGAAGCAGGACAAGATTGGCTGGTTCCGTTTTGAGTACCTAGTGAGTACATACAAGACTTGGACCAACAAATCATCTGAGAGCTAGCACCTGAATTTTAAAATGTATGGAACACTATCCTGATGGTAAGCTTCATTGTGGACTGGATGGAAACTAGATCAATGCAGGAGACAAAGCTCTGGGCATGCCCACCAGGGATTACCTAGTTTAGATTACTGGAAATAAGGAGATCCATTCACTGTGGTTGTTATGAGCTGGAGTCCTGGGTGAATAGAAAGAAGCAAGAAAACAAAATAAGGACCAACTTTCACCCTTCTCTGCTTCCAGATTCAGACACCATTGGACCAGCTCTGGCTCCCATGTCTTCCCCACCATGACAGAGACAGTGTTCCCAAACTGTGAGCCAAAAGAAGCCATTCTTTCCTTAGGTCGCTGTCACCAGTGTTCTGTAACAGGAACAAGACACAGAACCAATACATAAATCTTTATTTAACCCATGGGTATAAACTAAAGTAACAGTGAAATATGCTATTGGTTGCCACATTTTTTTTCTTTTCACTTTGTTTTGTTTTATTGTTGTTTGTTCTTTCCTTTTATTGAAAATAAACTCTTTTCTCATACAATATTTCCCCTCCACTCCTCCAAGCCCCTCCCACTTCCCCTCCCCTCCAATTCCACCTCCTTTCTGTCTCTCATTATAAAAGAAGAGGCTCCCAAGAGGCAACAGCCAAACATGGCAAAAATAAAATATAATAAAAAGAAGCATATTGAAGTTGGACGTGGCAACCAAACAGGAGGAAAATAGCAGTCACAAGAGTCAGAGACACACTTGTTCTCACAGTCGGGTGTCCCATGAAAACACTAAGCTAATAGCTCTAGTTTTATATGTAGAGGACATGGTGCAGACCCCTGTAGGCGCTGGGCCTCCTGCTTCAGTCTCTGGGATCTCACAGGCACCTTGCTAGTTTGATTCGGAAGGCCTTGTTCTCCTGGTGTCCTCCATCTCCTGTGGCTCTCACAATCTTTCTGTCTCCTCTTCTACAGAATTCCCTGAGCTCTGAGGGGAGTAATTTGATGGAGACCTTCTATTTACAGCTGAATGGTCAAAGATCTTTTTCTGACTGTAATGTCTGACTGTGGGTCTCAGTATCTGTTTTCATCCACTGCAGGAGGAAATCTCTCTGATGATAACTGGATAAGTATATCAGAATATCATTAGGAGTACACATTCGTGTGAGTGTGTGTGTGTGTGTGTGTGTGTGTGTGTGTGTGTGTGTGTACTATTTGGTTTCACCCTAAGTCTCTAGGCTATCTCATTTCTTGTTCTTGGTTAACAGTGTCAGGTGTGAGTTCCTTCTTGTGGAGTAGTCCTTACATTCCCACAAGTTCTGTGCCACCGTTGCCATAGACTATTTTTCAGGAAGTCCAGATTGTATGTAAAAGTTTTTGTGGCTGGGTTTCCATGTTTCTTCTTCAGTAACCTGAAGAGTACCTTTCCTCACCAAAGAGACCAGAAGATAGGGGTAAGGGCCCCATGTAGGCACCAGCTCAGCTTTTCCATGTTCAATGAGCTGTGTGGATGTTTTCCTCCACAATGGAGCCCCTGCTTTCAGTTTGTGGAGAGCCACCCCTTGTCTTAACAACAGCCTGTATTGTTTGGGAATTTTCATGGGACCTCCTTGACCATACACTCAATTAAATGCCACCCAGTCTGCCACTGGAAGCCTCAAATGATGACAGATGGCCAGTGGAGACTCCCATTACTAAGAGTCCTCATTAGGCTCACCTTCACAGATTCCAGGAGGTTTCCACTAAGCAAGATTTACACACACACACACACACACACACACACACACACACACACTCCTCAAAGACCCTACAATTCCACTTATTCAAGACAAATGAGAGGCCTTTTTTTATTTTAAGCATATTTATTTGAAAATGTATCTATGCAAAAGTTTTAAAAGATATGAAATGATCTATAATATGGCTCCTTTAATATTGTGTATTTTCTTTTCATTGTTTTGGTTTTTTATTCTTTGTTTTTAAGTTAGTACCAGCTATGTAATAGGCTCACCTCACTCTGTGGCAATCTTACAACTTGCTTTTAGTTGCCAAAAGAAACACTGCAAGGATTGAAAAGATTTATACCTAAACATGGTAGGGAAGTGAGAACTGGGACAGGAGACACTGTGCCCTTTATGGCATTTTGGTTTCATAACTACATGGCTGTTAAACAACTCACCTAGTTGTAAATGAATTGAATTTAAGATCTGGAGGTGATTGCGCACGCCTTTAATCCCAGCACTTGAGAGGCAGAGGCAGTGGATCTCTGAGTTCCAAGCCAAGGTAGTTTACACAGCCATTTCCAGGACAGGTAGGGCTATACAGGTACCCTGTCTCAAACAAACAAACAAACAAACAAAACAAAATTTAATTAAAAAAGTAACAGGTAACATCTCCCATCTACCATTCTTTCTATCCACACTGAAACTTTCATTTAGTCTTCCTCCTGTAAGATGATTTCAAAATTTTTCATCAAACTGTTCCCTCTTCTTCAGGTCTCCCGAAAACAATTCTGTAAATCCAGACATCATCCAGTGAAAGGGAAGCCATGATTGGATTCCACACTAACATGGCTACATCTCATCCAGAGTCAAGTTTTGGTTCAGTGAACTAAATTTTTTTCATTTGCTTTTTTTAGTTTTAAGCAATTTATCATTTATTTGGTGTGTGTGTTTGTGTGCACACAGAACAGCTGAGGTATGTGGAGGAGGTGAAAGGACCACCCATAGGAGTCAATTCTCTCCTCCTATGTTGGGTACCAGAGATGCTACTCAAGGGATGAGGGTTGGTGGCAGGCCCCTTCATCTATTGAGTCACACTGCTAGCCCAAGAACTGTATTTTAAATGAACACGGCAGTGAATTGTTTGCGGGAGACCTGAAGAAGAGGGAACAGTCTGATGAAAAATTTGGAAATGATTTTACAGGAGGACAACTAAATGAAAGGTTTAGTGTGGATAGAAAGAATGCTAGCTCAGGCCGTCTTTACACAGGTTCTAATGCATTCAAGCATGAGCAGTTTCAAAGCATTTCTCTTTAATTATTTTCCAAGAATCATTAACATTTTAGTTTCTCTTCTTTCCCACTCCCTCGATGCCATTGACCTTTTACCCCATATCATTATATAGCAAGCCAAATGTTTATATCTAGCCAAGTGCATCTTATTCATACTGTGCCCTAGCCTGCAGCAAACATGTGGTTATGAAGTAAGAGATTTGAGCCCGGTGATTAATTCTTAACAATATGAGATCAGCTGAATATATTGTGATGCCTAGAGTATCATTTTCAGGTGTATACTGGTTTCTGAGTAATCTATATATCACCTTTATTATATGGATAGCAGTTATAATCTTATTCTTTATAAGTTCTCAAAATAATGATTAATACCTAACTCTTTAACTTTGTTCTTCCTGCCAATTTCTAAATGTACTTCTTTAAGAGGAACTGGGAGTCTTAGATTCCTTTATTGATACTTTGATATTGGAAAAGTATCTGAGTGTTCATATCCTGGTGCCAGAGAAATATCTGACCTTTCATGTCCTGTCTCTTTTTCCTTCTGTGTTCCTACAGGTTTTTAATGTCTTTAAGAAATTATTTTCTTGTTTCTTTTGTTCTTTGGAATATATTTATCTCTCTTTGGTATTGAATAAGCAATAATCATTAACCTTAGTGAGTTCCTCCTGCTTATTCAGGATGACTGAAAAGGCAGACAGGAACAACTGGGGAAACTGGTTTCTGTAACAGATCAGAGAAATTTGGTTTCTGTAAAGGCTTTTGTTCCCAGTAAACTCAGGCATAATCATGACTACCAAGGCAAAACTAAGAATTTCCATAAGAATAAGTATAGCAAAAGTTAAAGAAGCCTGAAGCCCATGAGCTCCCTAAGGTCAGCGCAGGAGTTTGCAGTATGTACCCATAGGTCCTTGCCAAATGGATGGGATTCTCCAAAGGCCCTTGCCGTCTAAGGAACTCCATTTGCAACACACCTATGCACCGTTCCCAAGGGTGACAGCATGGCTTCCACCACTGCATCAATTGTCATTAATATTCTTCTCAAAACCTAAATCCAAATCACAAATGAGTAAGAACTCTATTATCGTTGCAATAATTCAACAATTCTAAAGGGTTGTAAAATATAAATTTTATTGTAAAATAAATTCACCCTATGAATATTAAACCTTAACACACAGGAACCAACAAATTACCCTAGACCCCATCCTAGAAAATAGTCTTATTAATCCAATTTTCCAAAATACTTGTTTTCTATACACTTCCTGAATATGATCCTCATGTCTTTATTTTTGATGTTGATAAAAAATATGGATAGATCTGATTCATAATCTACAACTTCAACTGAGATATTCCATAGCCTGGATGAAGCCTGGATGAAGCCTAGAGACAGTCTTATCTTAGACTCATCTCATGGATGTGGACTCTGAAACCTGGGGCTGGAGTGCGTCCCTCAAGGTCTCACAGCTGTGTTGTAACAAGCAGAATTAGGCTGCAGGTAGCTTGATTTCCCTGCTAGGAGATTTTTCTGATCCTCTTGGAGGTAGCTGATTCCATGGAAAATATTGTTTGTAGATCAAAATCAGAAGGGTCCAAAGAATGAATCAGAAACTGATAAATCCACCTATGGGAAGGCCACTTTTCAGCTGGTAATCGGGGCTTCGTTTCTAACAAATTCAGAGACTACAGAAAGTCACCCAGTGACATGTCTAAGTTGTGGCCACTGCAATGTTAATGATGAACGATATTTTCAACTTCTTTCACATTCTCTAATTAAAATAACATCTAGATTCCTAGTAGACATTTTCGGACTGGTCAACACCCATTATTTCACCCCTGCTGCAATTCTTCTCCCGCATGAAGAAGACTTTCTTAAAACTGCTTTAATACAAGAAAAGTAATAAAATAGCTTTTTTATAAGAACTGGCTAAATTTATCGGGCCAGCATCAGAACACTCATAAAAGGTGACCTGCTCAGATGTGACTTGACAAGAATCTGCTATGAGGAATTATGACTGATTGACAACCTCCAACTGCCACACTTTGGAATGAGCCAGATCACTCATGATCTGCATCATCCCTGAGTTGCTGTGACAGAGGCAGTGAAGGCAGCAATGTGGGAATCAAGTCACTGTAGCCTCCTGCAAGCCTCTAATGAGCTGCTTGGCTTGTGTGTTTTCAAATGACCAGTCAAGAGTTTCTCACAACGGCTACTGTGACGCCAAATTCTCCCTGCTCAATTTCCCTCCTCTTTCATTTTGTGTGGGTTCAGGACCTTCGTTGTGACTGGAAGGCTCCTGCTCACCCTTTAGGGAGTTTGTCTTTCATTTTTGAGCTTAGTGATAAACCTCTGTGGTAGTGTATGCTCAGCACGAGCAAGGCACTGATTATCCTCTAAAGGAATGGACGAACAACAACCTTCTCATCCTATCTTACTGCTGTTCATTTGATTTTTAGAAGATGTTGTGGTTTGAATAAGAACGGCCCACACAGGCTCATATATTTGAATGCTTAGTCATCAGGGAGCGGTGCGACTTGAGAAAGATTAGGAGGTGAGGCCTTGTTAGAGGAGGTGTGTCACTGGGGATGGACTCTGGGATTTCAAAAACCCAAGCCAGGACCAGTGTCTCTCCCTGCCTGCTGCCATGCTCCCCGCCATGCTGATAATGGACTAAACTGATAAAACTGTAGGCAAGCCCCAATTAAATGGTTTCTTTTAAAAGAATTGCCGTGGTCATGGTGTCTCTCCACAACAACAGAACACTGACTACAACAGAAGTTCTGACAAAGCATCCATTGACCACAGAGAACTAATGTGTCATGGTAATCATAGCATTTGTTACACGTTCACCTAAGCATGACTCTCTACAGTTAGACCAAGGGTTGTGCCCTAAGATAGGCCATAAAAAACTGAAGAGCCTCGTAATGCAGTGTGTTAAGAAAGTGCATCTCTCCCAGGCTCTAATGCCGCACTCACAGAAAGAAGACAAAAGGCCCTCCTCATGACCTGGAGACACTTAGTGCCCTGACATTTACTCAAAAGAAAATGGGTTAGTGTTTCAGTGTTAGGAAGTTGATAGTCTTAAAGGGCAAAATGTAACAGAACTGAAGAAGGGATGGTGTTTGGATAATTGAAGTTGAAAATAGCTGACTCTGAAGTATGGATTTCCACAGCTACCACTCGGAACCTCTGGCAGAGATGGGGGAACATTTGGGGAAGGAAGCATCACAAATGCTGGGGCATGAACTACTGAGTTTCAGTACGATCCAAAGATCTTCAAAGTCATTTTCGGTGGATGTCACAAAGTGCTCTGCGCAACGTCTTCAAGGTCACCCAAAGAGCTAACTGGAGCCAACACTTAGCAGAATCCTGTAGCCAGATAATCAGAATAAAGATCCAGTCCCCATTTCCTGGTCTCCAATAACTTCTGTGTTCTGCTTTGATCAAAAGGTCAGAGAGCTCGCTTACAAAGTAAGTTAAATGCTGGATTGGCTATGCAGGTGGTAGCTTAAGGGACCTGCGTACCGCAGGTGCTCCCCTCTGCACCCCGGATTAGGCACGGACCACACCCAAACACAAATTTCCAACCACAATCCAGCACAAAGAGACCCTTTATTAAGCAAGAAATATGCTGGCTGAATCAGAATCAGGCAGAAACAGCCTCAAACAGCTCTTGTAGGTGTTCATTTTAAAAAGAAAAAAAATGTTAGAATGAGCTCGGATGGTTTGGTTAGTTCTGGTTGGGTATTTTAATTAGAGGAATCAAAATAATGAGTTTTACTGATGGACCTTGAGCTTTTGATAGTTGGACTTTGGTTATCAGTCTCAGGAATGAGTCAGTGGTCAAATAAGGGAATAGACCTTGGTGGCTAGCTTTAGGGATGAAATCTACCAGTTTTTAGCAAGGGGGAGAGAGGGAAAAGGCAGAACTTGTCAGCACCGTGTTCGTCACACTAGGGCCTGCTAGAGCCCTTTAGTAGCCCCATGAAGAAAAGATTCCAATACAGGAAATTCAAGACACACCTTTCCTTACAGCCAGCTCTCTAAAAGTATATTTGTGTAAAGACACACAAAGACAGGGAATAAGAATTAATATGTGTCTGAAGATTAGTAGAAAAATGTGTAAATGGCGCAAAATCAAAAGTATATCCAAAGGTTAGCCAAGTAGATGCCATAATGCACAATGACGGAAATGGAGAACAGAGGAGATGGTGGTAGCTAAGTGGAAGACTGCACACAGAATGCTTGAGGCCCAGGGTTAGATAGACAATTTTGAAGCACAGAAACAGAAAAGGACCGGGAGAAATTAATGCAAATACCAAGCTAACAAAGGAACTCCAATGTCTTGTGAGAGCTGAAGTTATGTTTTCAGTTTTAATTACTGTGCCTAAGAGATCCGTAAAACAAAAATGCCTCTGACCCTTGCCCAAAGGCTGGTAACTTCCTGAAACACTGGAGGCTACTGCTTATGGGAGATAACAAACCACAGGTTTTCAGCCTCCTAAGCAAGTTTGTTTGACCCAACTACAGAGGATTGTCACATGAAGGTGGGAGGTACCTGGGCAAGAAACACATCACGATATATGCTTGCCCCTGATTGGTGTGAAATACATAGTCTTATGGGTTTGCCTTTATAAGCCTCTGCAAAATGTGGCATGCCACCATTTTCTGGGAACCCCAGAACTGGGCATTATCCTGGCCAGAATTTAGTTAATGCTAGCTTCAAATTTGGCCTAAAATTTTGGTAATGATCTTATTTTTGTCTGATGGGATTAACAGTAAGTATAATTGTGGAACCATGAGACATTTAAAAGTACAACCACTCCACCAAAGAAAAAATAATGAAAATTTCAGTGCAGGCCTGTTTCCTGAGCTTGAGCAGGTTTGACTATGCCAAGAAGTAAATCAAACTAGTCAATACCATACGGAGCTCATAAACATGGAATGAAAGGAAAATGTCCCATGGAAAAGCAGGAGCACGAAAGTCCTGCTGGCATCTCCCAGGCAATTCCAGTTTGGGGTAGAAAACACTGGAGCAACACTTTAAAGACACTGTAATGGTAAGTCTTTACTCGAAGCCACCCGAGTCCCGGAGTCCCGCCGCCACATTGGCGCCAAGTATAACACAGAGTCTTATATTAGTTACAATGCTGCTGGCCAATTGACTAGGATTTCTTACTTGCTAGCTCAGTCTTAAGTATCAACCATAAAGACTTACCTTATCAGACGCCAGCTGCAGGCATCTTCTCTTGCAGGAATCACATGGCGGCTTCAGAGTAGAGAGGAGGATCAAGAGAGTGACTTCCTGTTTGTCCCTGCTTATATATGAGTCTGCCTGCTATGTCACTTCCTGCCTATATCACAAGACTTCTTTTTACCACATTTTCCAGAATCCTCCTCGATTCCTAGTCCCACCTAACTTGCTGCCTCATTGACCAAACAGTGCTTTATTCAACAATCAGTAAGATAAATATACACAGAAGGACATTCCCCATCAATACACACTTAATATTTTTTAGTTGTAAGAAAATATGTTCTCAGGGTGTTATATTGGTCACACTATTCTTCAGACACGAAGACCACAAGGCCTGAGACTATGCCAGCACTCAGGACATGCGCCAATGAGCCATTCCTGAAGAAGCTACTAGAAGGCAATCCAAAGCAAAAAAGAATTACAAAGACAGCAGGTGAAGGTTGACCTGTGAGCAGCAAATGCCTTCAGTTAGGGAGCAAAGACTAAGAGATGAGCAGGGGAGTAGAATGTAAATTCCTGAAGTTCTGACTTCCCTGACTCAGGCAACCGACCTTGGGAAGAAGAATGACAAAGACAATGGGCAGGGGAATGAACGGTGAGGAAGTGGGCCCAATGCCAGGTAGTTGCCACGCCCTTTGAGGCAGCCTAAATGCTGCTCCAGGAGCTCAGCGGGAAACAGGCTGTTTTTCTTTTCCTTTTTTTTTTAATTAGAAAGAAAAATATTTTATATGTCAATCCCAGCTCCCTCTCCCTCCCCTCCCCCCCAACTAACGCCCTACCTATCCCATACCCTTTCTGTTCCCCAGGAAGGGTGAGGCCTTCCATAGGGGGTTTTCAAAGTCTGTCATATTCTTTGGGATAGGGCCTAGGCCAACCCCCTTTTGTCTAGGCTCAGGGAGTATCCCTCCATATGGGATGGGCTCCCAAAGTCCATTCCTATGGTAGCAATAAGTACTGATCCACTACAAGAGACCCCATAGATTTCTAAGGTCTCCTCACTGGCACCCACATTCATGAGGTCTGGATCAGTCCCATGCTGGTTTCCCAGCTATCAGTCTGGGAACCAAGAGTTTTCCTTTGTTCAGGTCAGCTGTTTCTGTGGGTTTCACCAGCCTGGTATGGACCCCTTTGTTTTTCTGTGTTTCTCTATCCTAACTATATGTCATTCAAGCTCTGCTAAATAAACGGGTGTTTGAATTTTTAAAAATGTGATCCAAGGATAGCTTTGACATTGACAAACCAGCCATACTCTGAAGTGTATTTAACAGTCCAAAGATTAAGGTGAAGCAAGTCAATCAAACTGAGTAATGGAGCAAGAAGATGGATTAGTGACTTAGTTGTTGCTGTTTGCTTTTGTTTGTTTGTTTGTTTGTTTATTTGTTTCTGAGGCAATGTTTCTCTGTGTGGCCTGGACTGCCCTGAAACTTGCAACTATTTTAATTGCTGGGTCTTTGATCTAATCTTTGAATTTGGAAAGGCTCTTACATCTTTTCTCGTCTCCTGATCTGTAAAGTTAAGACTTGGGTGCAAGTCTCAGTCGCCTGCAGTCACTAGAAAGTCATTGTGGCAGAGGTCAGCATGGCTGGCCAAGCACAGCAAGCTTCTGTGTATTGGAGTTCCTGTATTGGAAAGGGGCAAGTTAGATTACCTCTGAGATGTCTCTATGCCCCCAAGCTATGAAATATAGTCACTGGTGTCATGGTCCAGACCTTAAGTCCCAGTCTCAAGAAAACTACTCTTTCTGTGCTCTGGACACACCACCAGGCTAGGAAACCATAGGTTGGCCTGTGGTTTCCAGCCTTCCCCCCCTCCCCAATCTGAGTCCTCACCCATATGAAGGAGCCTCTTAGTGATGGTGAGGAGGCAGGGTATGTTTTTCTCAATTAAACGGCAGTATCTTTGAAGACACCAAGTGCAGATGCCACATGAATGCTCTTTCCCTGCAGGTTAGAGGGCCAGACTGTTTACAATTCAGACAGAAACTGGTACCCAGTGGGAGAAGAGTGTCCAAACCCTGGAGAGAAGATGAGCATTGACAGCAACTCTGAGAAATGGTAGATGTTTTAAAGTGTTATTATGTTTAGTGTTGCAGTCAGTGGAGGAAGAGAAAGGATGCCACAGCTTCATTTCTTGTGCTCAGGATTTCTTTGCCTCTCCAGGGTGGCTTTGGTTCCGTATAAATTCGGAAGTTTTTTTTTTTTTTCTCCTACTTCCATGAAGGACAAATGAATGAGGAGGTTCTCTGAGACAGAACAGACACTTGAACAGTCTTAGCTTTTCTAATCCGTGGATAGGGAATGTGTTTGTGTGTGTGTGTGTGTGTGTCTGTGTGTGTGTGTGTGTGTGTGTTTTGGTGTGTCCTCTTCAAATTTTTCATTGGCACTTTATAGTTTCATTGTGAAGTTCTTTTCACCTTTTTGAATAAATTTATCTCCAAGTACTTTGTTTGGGTAATTATTTTGATGGTTACTGTAGTATTGATTTATTTTTCAGTTGGTTGATAGAAATACTACTGACTGTAGTATAATAAAGTCTTAACTGAATCTTCAGGGATACACACACACACACACACACACACACACACACACACACACACACACACACTCATGTCATCTGCACACAGGGTAGATGGACTCCTGCTTTTCAATGTGAATAACCCTTACTTGTTTTTAGAACTATTTACTTATTATTGGGTGTGTGTGTGTGTGTGTGTGTGTGTGTGTGTGTGGTGTGTGTGTGTGTGTGTGTGCCAGGGAGGTAGACAGTGAATGCTCAGGTGCTGTGTGGAGTCAGTTCTCTCCATCCATCCTCCGGCAGGCTCTGCTGATAAAACTATCATCCTGGCTTTTACAGTGGGCTCAGCGGCCCGAGCACTCTTTTTCTCTGTGCATCTCTGCACAGGGGTAGCACATGCCGCCATGGCGATGAAAGTGATGCAAATGCACTCATGTCTTTTGTAGCGTGCATATCTAAATTGTGATTTTCAAAAGATAAGCAGTGTTCCTCTCTCTCCTCGGTCATACCATGACCCCACCACCATCCCATTCCTACCTGGCTCTGTGTGACGGACTATGCTGCCTCATTAACTCTACTACTGCTCCACACCAAACATGCTCTTCTCCACTCAGGTCTATGCTGGAACTTTACAGCCTGCACTTCCCAGACTCTCTTGCCCTCGGGCTTCCTGTTTTACTCTGTTGCTAGGGAGTGAAAGGGGAGAAAAGCAGTCCTAGTTTTCCAGTTCCGGTCAGCATCACGCATCCGCATCGTTGTTAGATGCTCTTTAAAGAATATTTAGCATCACTTCAGCTGCTTCCTTTAGAAAAGCAGCAGCTCTTGGACACTGAGAAGTTTAAGTCCAAACCTCCTGCAAATGAAAACACTTAGGAAGAATTAAAACATACAGAACGCAAGCCAAATGTGGTGGTGTTCTGCCACCTCGTGGACATTATGCATAACTACAATACAGGTGGCCGAAGCTTTAGGGAAACGTTAATATTACCCTTACAGAAGAGAAAAAAACATACAGAGAAAATATTAATATTTTAAAACTTAAAAAATACAATCTGGTTAAATAATTAAAATTGATAGCAATTAAGTATAGGACAATATAAACTGCAGTTCTATAGAGTTCCTCATGTGTTCTTCTGCAAAAACACTAGTTATTCTTTAACCATCTGGTTTAATTTACTACCATTTTCCCATACTTAAGGATTTGAGAGGGTTGTCTCTTTATATGTGAGGGTTCTTATCCTTTTACCAGGTTATTTTTTGGTGTTGTTTTTTTGTTATTGTTGTTGTTTGTTGTTTTTGTTTTGTTTTGTTTTTTCCTATTTACTGTGTCTTATTCGGTCACCTAGAGAGTTGCTATCTCTCCCTGTTGAAAGGCCACCATGGAGGTAGCTCATTGCTATAAAAGGCAGTTCACTACCCTGTGAGACTCTAGTTCCGGGGGATCTGCTGCCCTCTTCTGGATTCCAGATGCCACACACTCACACTCACCGGTAAAAACAAGGAAAGAAATAAAAAAGACCAGCCAAGATTTTACAGCCTTACCCAGTAAACCACCTGTGCTTGTATCTGATCATGAAATTGTCCGATTTCTTCAGAGACCACACATAAGTTTCTCCAGTGATTATACATTTTCCCTTTCTAAAATAACTGTTTTGAATAACCTACTACTACTCACAATATTTGTGCCAGATGTCTCTTCAGCAGAATTTAATCGATTTCATGTTTTGTAGTCAGAGACATGGAAGTGAATTGAATATATCTTGTACTAAAATATAAGGTGCTTTATTTGAAAACAGTTGAAGTCTAGCCTTGCATTTAACTTTCTAAGATAGAAGCAAATTACTTCAGCTTGACTGGTATCCACATAGTCATCGTAGAACGGGGATTGTGGGTGTTTAAAAATATTCAGCAGTTGAATGTTTCTAAGGTCAGCAAGTGAGGATCAGCCAGTGAGGATGTTTGCCACAACCTGGTGACTTGAGTTCTATATATGGGTCACACACTGTAGAGAGAACTGACTCCCACAGAGTTCTCAAACACACACACACATACTCATACACACACACACTCACACAGACATACACACACATAAACACACGCATACACTCTCACATATACTCACACACACACACTCACACAATCACAGACACACACACATACACAGTCACACACACATTCACACATGTGCACACACACTCACATACACACACATACACATTCACACAAGTAAATGTGTAACATGAATAATAGAGACAGATACTGGGGGTCAAACTGATGGTCAGATAAGCAAAGCAGCCAGGCATTAGCTCTTACCCCTACCTCAGACTGAAAGGGTGACCCTGGCTCCACAAATCCTCAGAGGCAATAGCTCTCCTGCCTGGAAACTAAGTCTCTACCTGGGTTCCTTTGCATCTTCCTTTTATAGCTCTCTCTGTCCAGCCCTACCACTCCTGCCCCCACTTCCCTGGTGCTAAGATTAAAGGCGTGTGATCACAAGTGCTGAGATCACCTTTGTGTGAGCTGTTTCTCTTTTAGACTGGATCAACTTCAAGTAGCTCAGGGTGGCTTTGAACTAACAGAGATCCTGAAAGACTTAAAAATTAGCAAAGAAATATAGCCCAGAAACTGACCAAGGCTACTACTATGACTTAGTGCCTGGAATTTACCAGCCACCAGCAATTACTCCCTTACAAGGCCATAAGATAACTGAGCACCAAGAATTCCCAGATGGCCACCCTCCCCTAGGGGCTCATGAAGGAAACAGATTGCCCCATCGGCCAATGTGTCAATCATTAACAATTAAGGGTCCCTGTGAAACAAAGAGATAGCTACCATTAGTTAGCACATCCTGAGGTCTGCAGTTTTTACAACTGGTGGGGTCAGGAGGCTATCTGATTCCCAGGCCTCCCCTCAAGACAAAGGGCTTCCTAGGAACACATGACTCTGGTCACGTATTCGATGGACAGAGAGTCGAGGCCCCTCCCTAAGCTTATGGTTTTTGCCTTTAAAAACGCCTGTGCCTGGGGGACGAGGCTGCTCTCTAGCCTACATGCTGAGAGAGCCCATTTGTACAAACATCTACCTTTCATTAAAGCCTCTTGCTGTTTGCATCAAGTTTCTGCCTCCTCATGGTGGTTGGGGTGGCCGCAGTCCTGGGAAAAGATTCTGGAGGCCTGAGCTTCCCAGGGTCTTACAATCCCTCTTCCTGTATCCTGAGTCCTGAGATTAAAGGTGTGTGCCACCACTGACTGGCTCTATGGTTGTGGCTAATTCTGAACCCTAGGGTAAGCTTTAATAAATCATAAATAATATAGCACCACATTAACGCACATAAAACTTTTGAATTATCTAAGAATTATAAAGCATTAAACAGAGTAAGCAATTGAAGTAATGTGTGTACATGGAGGTCAGTTTCGTTGTTTTGTTTGTTTTTTTGTTGTTGTTGTTTGCTTTGGGAGAGGGTCTTACTCTATGGCCCAGCTTGGATGGAAGTTCTATATAAACCAAGCTAACTTTGACCTTGGGCTGTTCCTTTGGCACCTCCTTTGGGTGCTAGGGTTATAGGCACACACATCACCAAAACAGCACCATGACTGGCGAAGTTAAGTGTTTTAATCACAATAATCTATTTCTATTAGAATTTTAACTAAAGTTAATATAAAGCCACCCTCACGGTCTATCCACACCCCTGCTCGTTAGTCCCACAGCTTTTCTTAGTCCCACAGCTTTTCTTATTCGTAAACAGCTAAAATTGACCAATGGCAACTGTAAGCAAGCCCCATCCATTCTCTCTCCTCTGTCTCGCCTCTGCTCTATCTCTCTCTTGCTATTATTCAAGGAGTTATAGTAAAGAAAGTGCCAAAATGTCGACCCCACCCCACCCCTGCTCACCTGCTCTTCGTTTTCTCTGCAACCACACCTAGAAACTATCTCCCCCAAGGCAGACAGAAACTGAGAGGACAGCCTCTTGCCTGTCTTGGAGCTGGCCATCGAGAAATCCTCAGATGGTAACGCTGTTTACGGATCCTGCCACACCAGTGCAGA
Source organism: Cricetulus griseus (assembly GCF_003668045.3). Classification (NCBI taxonomy): domain Eukaryota; kingdom Metazoa; phylum Chordata; class Mammalia; order Rodentia; family Cricetidae; genus Cricetulus; species Cricetulus griseus. The sequence goes on from NW_023276806.1 coordinate 186,766,188, forward strand.
GGCCAGCAGGAATCTGAACAGCGCTCACTCACAACGAGTGTCCAGTAACTTAGACAGGGTTGCCTGGGCTTCAGTCGTGCTCATGCAACAAAATCTGAATAAACCACACAGTTGAGCACAGCAGGAAGCTTGGTGCCTTTCACCCACACTGTCCTTTGTAATAAAGTGTTAATGTGTCCAAGACGAGGTCAGAACCTTGATACATAATCTGTTGGTCTAGAAACACAGGTTACCCGTCCTGGGGTTTGTTCCCGGTGTGGTCTTACCACTGGTCCTCACCGGTGCATCTGGTTCTCTCCAGGAAGGACGGTCAGAACAAAGAGCAATTACAGGATACCCAGATGTTCACTGCAGCCGAACTGGTGTGAGGGAGAAATCACAACATGGAGTCTTGGTGACCGCGGTGTGGGAGGAGAGTGACAAAGACATGCTTCATTGCTCTTGAAAACCTCTAAGCCCATCCTGGTAAGTGACTGCACAGTCACTGCGTGCTTATTGCAGACTGAGCCACACAGTGGCAAATCATTCCTGGCCCCACAGCCTTCCCAGGTGTTAAGGCTTCATGAGCACCAGGGAAGCTGTTAGAGCGTGCATCCTAGCTAATCAAAGTCTCAACATCACAAATCCTGTGTCCCCACCAGCTGGCCACCAGGTGAGACCTGTCTTCAGACTGGACCCCCACCACCACCCGTGAATTCTGTCCCCACCCCACCCCGCAAACCCACTCTGCCATCCAACCCCACCCATCTCATCATCCTCCCCACGGCCCGCCCTCCACAACTCTGGCTGACTGATAAGCATGGACACAACCTACACCAGTTGGAAGAACAGACCCCCAGGGGCACAGGTAGAGCCCATACCAGTTGGAAAAACAGATAAGTGACTGGCCTCCCAGGTGAGCTGCCCCAGCCTCCAGACCCTGAGCCCCAGGGCACATCCCTTGTCCCTTCCCCTCCCATCTCAGCACCAGCGAAGCAGCTGGGCGCTGTTTCCAGCTCAAGTGGAATTCCACTGTTCTGGTGCAGTCCCCCGAAGCCAGGAAGCAGATTAGGCAGCCTGTAGGCTGCGCCATCGCCACTGCCACCCCCAAAACCCACTCTGTTGCCCAATGCATCACACCTCATCATCCTTGCCATGGCCAGTCCTTCTCCTAAATTCCAGCAGACCGCCCACTCCCCATCTGCACCAGTACAGCCCACAACAATTAGAAGAAGAGGATCTGTTAAATCTAGACACTCAAACCCCACAAAATCTCAGCTGAGACACACTACTGGACCTGAAGACGAGAACCAGAACTCTGGCAATCACCAGAACTGTTGGATATTCAGGCCAGAAGACAATAAAGGAAATAGATAATAAAGGACCAAAACACCCATCCAACAAAGACAAATGCAAGAACCAGCACCCAGACCAATAAGCACCTGAAATCCAGATGTGTAAATGCCAGAGTAAGAACACATTCAATAACAGAAAGGGCAATATGGCATCACCAGAAACGGTGTTCCTACAAAAGCAAGACTTGAACATTCAAACGCAGCTAAAAGCACAAGAAAATGACCTTAAAAAAAATTTTATCAAGATGATGAAGTCTCTCAAAGAGGAAATGAAAAATTCCCTTAAAGAAATCTAGGAAAACACAAACAGAAATCCCTTAAGAAGAAATCAATAAAGCCCTTAAAGAAAGCCAAGAAAAAAAAATCAAACAGTGAAGGGAATGATTCAAGACTTGAAAATTGAAATAGACACAATAAAGAAAACACAAACTGAGGGAATTCTGGAAACAGAAAATTCTAGATAAGCAAATAGGAACCACAGATGCAAGCATCAGCAACAAAATACAAGAGATGGAAGAAAGACCCTCGGGCATTGAAGATATGATACAGGAAATAGATTCATTAGTCAAAGAAAATGTTAAATCCAACAAATTAACACAGAACATCCAGGACATGTAGGACACCATGAAAAGATCAAACCTAAAAATAGTAGGGATAGAAGTAGGAGCAGGATCCCAGCTCAAAGCACAGAAAACATATTCAACAAAATCGTAGAAGAAAACTTTCCCACCCTAAAGAAGGACAAGCCTATAAAGGTACAAGAAGCTTACAAAATACCAAATAGACTGGACCAAAAAAATTTCCCTCACCACATAATAATCAAAACATTAAACATATTGAATAAATAAAGAATATTAAGAGCTGCAAAGGAAAAAGGTCAAGTAACATATAAAGGTAGACTTATCAGAATTACACCTAACTTCTCAATGAAGACTCCAAAAGCTAAAAGGGCCCTAACAGATGTTTTGCAGACACTAAGACACCACAGATGCCAGCTCAGACTACTATACCCAGCAAAACTATCAATCACCATCAGCAGAGAAAACAAGATATTTCTAGACAAAACCATGTTTAAACAATACCTATCCACAAATCCAGTCCTACAGAAAGTACTTGAAGGAAAACTTCAACCCAAGGAAGTTAGCTGCACCCATGAAACACAGGCAATAGATAATCTCACACCAGCGAAACCCAAAGAAGGGAAACACACACAAAAAAAAAAAAAAAAAAAGAATCAACAACCACTGTTGATTAATATATCTTAATATCATTGAGCTCAATTCGCCAATAAAAAGACACACAGGATTACAGAATTGACTCAAAAACAGGATTCATCCTTCTGCTGCATAAGAAACACACCTCAACCTCAAAGACAGACATTACTTCAGAGTAAAGGGTTGGGAAAAGATTTTCCAATCAAATGGACCTAAGAAACAAGCTGGTGTAGCTATACTAATATCTAACAAATTAAACTTTGAACTAAAATTAATCAAAAGAGATGAAGAAGGGCATTTCATATTCATCCCATGAAAAATCCATCAAGTCTCAATTCTGAACATCTATGCCCCAAATACAAGGGTGCCCACATTAGTAAAAGAAACATTATTAACACTTAAATCACACATAAAACCCCACACACTTAGGCCGGGCGTTGGTGGTGCATACCTTTAATCCCAGCACTCGGGAGGCAGAGGCAGGTGGATCTCTGTGAGTTCAAGGCCAGCCTGGTCTCCAGAGCAAGTGCCAGGATAGGCTCCAAAATTGCACAGAGAAACCCTGTCTCAAAAAAAAAAAAAAAACCCACACACTTATAGTGGGAGACTTCAAAACCCCACTCTCACCACTGGAAAGGTTTGCCAGACAGAAGAAAATTATCTGAGAGACAAGGGAAGTAACAGATGTTATGGCTCAAATGGACTTAACAGACATCTATAGAACATTCCACCCAAAGACACAAAAATATACCTTCTTCTCAGCACCTCATGGAAACTTCTCTAAAATTAACCACATACTCAGTAACAAAGCAGATCTCAACAGATACAAAAAAAATTAAAATAACCTCCTGTATTTTATCAGATCACTGTGGGTTAAAGTTAAGAGTTCAACAACAACACAAACTACAGAAAGCCTCAGGGAAACCAAAAAACTCCCAACCAAATTTCCAATGGTTCAAGGAAGAAATCGAAAGAAATTAAAGCTTTCCAGAATTCAAAAATGAAAATGAATCCACAAACTTATCCCAAACTTATCCCAAACTTATGGGACACAATGAAAGCAGTGCTAAAAAGAAACTTCATAGCACTTAAATGCCTGTATAAGGAAGTCAGAGAAATCCCACACTATCGAATTTGCGGAAGACCTGAAAGCTCTAGAGCAAAAGAAAACTCACCCAGGAGGAGTAGGGATAGGAAATAATCAAAATGAGGACTGAAATCAACAAAATAGAAACAAAGAAAACAATACAAAGAATCAATGAAACAAAGAGCTGGTTTTTCAGGAAATCAACAAGATAGACAAGCCCTTATCCAAACTAACCAAAAGGCAGAGAGAGGATATCTAAATTAACAAAATCATAAACTAAAAGGGGGACATAAACACAGGAAATCCAGAGAATCATTAGATCATACTTCAAAAACATGTATTCCACAAAATTGGAAAATCTAAAATAAAAAGGCAATTTTCAGATAGGTACTACATAAGTAAATTAAATCAGGACCAGATAAACTATTTGAATACACTTATAATCCCTAATGAAATAGAAGAAGTCATTGAAGTCTCCCCACCACCCCACCCCAAAAAAAGGGGGCCAGGTAGTTTCAGCACAAAATTCTACCAGACTTTCAAAGAAAAGCTTAGACCAAAACTCCTCAAAATGTTCCACACAAATAGAAACAGAAGGAACATTGCCAAATTCTTTTTACAAGGCTGCAGTTATCCTGATACCCAAACCACACAAAGACTCAACAAAGAAAGAGAATTTCAGGCTATTTCCCTCATGAACATTGATGCAAAAACACTCAATAAAATACTGGCAAACCAATTCCAAGACCACATCAAAAAGATCACCCACCATGATCAAGTAGGCTTCATCCCTGAGATGCAGAGATGGTTCAACATATGAAAATCTGTCAATGTAATCCACCATATAAACAAACTGAAAGAAAACAGAAAAAAACACATGATCATTTCATTAGATGCTGATAAAAACCTTAGACAAAATCAAGCACCCCTTCGTGATAAAGGTGTTGGAGAAATCAGAGATATAAGAAACTTATTATAGTAGAACTACTAAACATAGTAAAAGAAATACACAACAAAGCCCACAGCCAGCATCAATTTAAAAGGAGAGAAACTCAAAACAAACTCAAAAGAATCAGGAACAAGACAAGGCTGTCTACTCTCTCCATAACTATTCAATATGTTACTCAACATTTTAGCTAGAGCAATAAGACAGCAAAAGTAGATCAAGGGGATACAAATTGGAAAGGAAGAAGTTGAAATTTTGCTTTTTATAGATGATGTGATTGTATATTTAAGTGACCCCAAAAATTCTAGCTGGGAGCTCCTAAAGCTAATAAACACCTTCAGTGATGTAGCTGGATACATGATTAAATAAAAAGTCATTAGCCATCCTATATACAAATGACAAACAGGTGACAAAGAAATCAGGGAAACAGCACCCTTTACAATAACACAAATAATATAAGATACCATGGGGTAACTCTAACCAAACAAGTGAAAAACCTGTATGACAAGAACTTTGAAGAAAAAGAAATTGGAGACAATATTGGAAGATGGATCTTCCATGCTCATGGATTGATAGGATTAACATAGTAAAAATGGAATCTGGCCAAAAGCAATCTAGAGATTTAATGAAATCCCCATCAAACACAATTCTTCACAGATCTCACAACAACAATACTCATATCAATATGGAAAGACAAAAAAAAAAAAGCCAAGGAGAGCTAAAAACAATCCTGAATAATAAAGGAACTTCTGGAGGTATCACCACCCCTGATTTCAGCTCTTCTACAGAGCTATAGTAATAAAAACCACATGGTATTAACAAAAATAAAAAAGCAAAACAAAAAACAGCAAAACAGACAGGTGGATCAATAGAATCAAATTGAAGACTCTTACATAATTCACAGGTCTAAGAACACCTGAATTTTGACAGAAGCCAAAATAATACAATGGAAAAAATAAAGCATCTTCAACAAATGGTGCTGGCATAACTGAATGCTGACATGTAGAAGACTGCAGATAGATCCATATCTATCACCATGCACAAAACACAAATCCAAGTGGATCAAAGACCTCAACATAAATCCAGTTACACTGAACCTAATAGAAGAGAAAGTGGGAAGTAGCCTTGAACACATTGATACAAGAGACAACTTCCTGAATATTAAACCAGTATCACAGACACTGAGATTGACAATTAATATATGGAACCTATGAAACTGAAAAGCTTCTGTAAGGCAAAGGGCACTGTCAACAAGACAAAACAGCAGCCTACAGAATGGGAAAAGATCTTCACCAACCCCACATCTGGCAGAAGGCTGATCTCCAAAATATATAAAGAACTCAAAAAACTAGACATCAAAACACCAAATAATCCAATTAAAAATGGGATACTGATCCAAACAGAGAATTCTTTACAGAAGAATCTTAAATGGTCAAGATACACTTAAAGAACTGGTCAACATCTTTAGCAGGTAAATGCAAATAAAAAGACACTGAGATGCCATCTTCCATCTGTCAGGATGGCTAAGATCAAAAACATTGATGACAGCTTATATTGGGGAGGATATGGAGAAAGGGGAGCACCCAAAGGAAGCTCAATCATACCACAAGGACACTTGCTCAACTATGTACATAGCAGCATTATTTATAAGCCAGAATCTGGAAGCAGCCTAGATGCCCATCAATTGAAGAATGGATAAAGAAAATGTGGTACATTTACACAATGGAATTATTACTCAGCTGAAAAAAAAAAAAAAACAATGACATAATGAAATCTGGAGTCAAATGGATGGAACTAGAAAAAAATCATCCTGAGTGAGGTAATGGAGATTCAGAAAGACAAATATGGTATGTACTCACTCATAAGTGGATTTGAGCTGTAAAGTAAAGGATAACCAGAATATAATCTACAGTCCCAGAGAGGATAGGTAACAAGGAGAGACCAAAGAAGGACACATGGATTTCTCTGAGAAGAGGAAATAGAATCGATCACCTGGGTAAATTGGGGGTCAGGGTGGGGAGGGAACATGAGGAGTCTAATTGGGCAGATTGGGTTCAAGACAGAAGAGGAGAGTAAGGAAAGAGATGCCTTGATAGGGGGCAATATTTGGGGGTTAGGGAGAAACCTGCTGCCAGGGAAACTCCCAATAATCCACAAGGATGACCCCAGCTAAGACTCCTAGCAAGAGTGGAGAGAGTGCCTGAATTGGCTATCTCCTGTAATCAGATTAGTGAATACCCTAATTGTCATCAGAGAACCTTCATCCAGTAACTGATGGAAACAGATGCAGAGATCCCCAGCCAAGCACTGGGCCGAGCTCCCAGAATCCTATTGAAGAGAGAGAAGGACTTTAAGAGCCAGGGGGTCAAGGACATCACAAGGGAACCACAGAGACAGTAACCTGGTTTCCTAGGAGCTCACAGACTCTGGACCAACATCTAGAGAGCCTGCATGGGACCAGCCTAGACCCTTTATGTATATGTGACAATTATGTAACTTGGTCTATTTGTATGACTCCTAGCAGTAGAATTGAGGCCTGTCCCTAACGCTTGAGCTGTCTTTTGGGAACTTATTCCCCATGCTGGGTTGCCTCGCTCACCCTTAATACAAAGCAAGGAGCTGAGTCCTACCTCAACTAGATATGCCATGCTTTGTTGACACCCATGGGAGGCCTGCCCCTTTCTGAACAGAAACAGAGGAGGAGTGGATGGGAGGGAAAGGGAGGAGAGGAGGGAAACTTCGGCCAGGAGGTAAAACAAATGAAAACAAGTTGATTAATTAAAAAGAAAATGACTTTCAGGGAAATAGTCTGGTTTTCCCTGTTTTAGAATGGCTGCAGTGTTTCCTATGAACAGAGCTATAACTTGCTTAATAGCATTGTGACCTGTGTAGACGTCACATTTCTCCACCTGCATTACACATTCAGAAAGCATATAGATGCCCAATGTGTACCATAAGTTCTGACAAGTGCTGAAGATTAATAGTGTGTGTAGAAAATAACTATGGCACTATATCAAAAATCTGTACCCAGGAATGCACAAAGCACAGAACCCTGGAGGAGACAATTAATTTCAAGCTTCAAAACAGCATAAACTCATTCTTATATTCTATCCACACCACAGAGCTCCTATCAGTGGCCTGACAAACACTTCGTACAGGAATGAACAGATGAACCAGTGGCCAAACAAGACAGTGAAGATACAACACCTACCCAGGCTAGTTGCAAGGGAACTGTAGAGTCCATTGGCACCCACTTGGGGGGAACATGAGACCCTCCAGATGAAAGAGTAGAGCTGTGGCCCCTCAGGTCTTACGAAACAATTGCTTTGTTTCTGAAACATTAAGCATTTAATCTTTAGCACAGTATTAATTAACCTAGGTGATATTTACAGACCTGAGAAAGACAAATGCATATATACTATTAGGATAATGGGCCTGATTGTATACACCTATAATCCCAGGACCTGGATGGGTGAGGCAAAAAGATCCAGGGCTGAAGACCTTGACTCAAAAAAAAAAAAAAAAAAAAAAAAAAAAGCCCACACAACAACTTAGTCAAGCAAACAACTGTGGTGGGGTGGGGGGTGACAAGGTGGCTCAGTGGGTAAGAGCACAGCAACTACATGAGGGCACCTCACTGTCTGTGACTCCAGTTCCAGGGGATCTGAGGGTCTCATGTGACCTCATACAGCACATGCAGTGTGAAGACACATTTGCAGAGAAAGCACTCATACACTACACTTAAAATAAAAGTAAAAAGTCCTTTTTTAAAAAGAGGAAGAAAAGAAATTATTTCTTTAAAAATTAGTAAAACAGCTCTGGGCATTTCATAGGCAAAGAATCCCTAACTGAGCATCCCTAACCATTTTAAACCTGGATAGATACTGCCCATCTCTAATTTTTGTGTTTGTTTATTTATTTGTTTGTTTGTTTGTTTTAGAGACAAGATCTCACTGTGTAAACCAGGCTAGCCTCAAATTTATACCATTCGTCTTTCCCTGTCTCTTGAGTGCTAGTATTACTAGTTATTATTAGTTATTTTTATTACGGGAAGGAAAGAGGTTTAGAGCATGGACTCTGAAGTCAGCTGCCCCATGCTTGCACCCCAGACACATGCTGGCTTGCAGGGCACCCTTGTGCTGCTGACTTCACCATCAGACTGAGCCCCGCCCCCACCTCCATCTCTCCACATGCACAATGTGCTGCTTGGGCCTTCTAGAGCCCTCAGCCCAGAAATTGGGTGTTTTTCCTTGTGTTGGGGTGGGGGTATTTGATACAGTTTGGATTTTTTCAAGACAGAGTCTCACTCCATAATCCAGGCTGTCTTGGCACTCAACATGTAGCCCAGACTGGCCTTAAACTCATGGCAGTTTTTTCTACCTCTCAAGCACCACACTCAGCTTGAGCTTCAGTTTCTTCATCTATAAAATGGGTATAATGCTAGCAAATATCGTTGAGGATTCAGTGACGGGTAGCTGGCAGAGTAGTAGAACATGATACTTTACAAAAGCAGTAGCAGAAACTAGCCAAAACAGCAGAGCAAGGATGATATTAAGAACCTTAATTTCTCACTTCATGAAGTGTTTATTTGGGTTCCTATCCAATCGTCTTGTCAAGCCTATGTTGTCCTTTTGCATTCATGTGCTTTAAATAAAAATGAAACAGTATTTGTGCACTTCCATAAGTGCACAAATACTGTCTCACTATTTCATGTTACTGATTTGTTTTATGTAAATAAGTTTAAAACATTTTACATAGAAATGGCTGCTAAACTTTTCCTTTCTAAAATCTTGCATATTTTATAAGCTTTGCTCACTCTCAGATCTTCTCACAGTGATATATTTTCCCTTATTTTAATTTAATTTCTCATGTATGAGCAAAACATTAGCATTTTTAAAAAGTTTTAATGGAGCAGGGGGTGAAAAGATGGTTGAGTAGGTAAGGCACTTGCTATCAAACCTGACCATGGAAGGTCAACCTCGAACCCACATGACAGAGGAGAGAGTGACTCCTGCAAGTTATCCTCTTGAAGTTCACATGGAAGCCCGTAAGAATCTGAATGCCCAAAGCAACCATGAGCAAAGTAATCCTGAAGGAATCACAATGCCTGATTTCAAGTTACATTACAAAGCCACAGTAACAAAAGCAGCCCAATGCTGACAGAAAAGCAGACCCATAGGGTAAAAGAGATTTAGTTATGAACACAGCCACAGTTACCTGGTTTGGCAAAAATACATTAGAAAAAAAGATGATGGGAATCTTGCCTGTCCTGATGTGACAGGGCAAGAGAGTGCAAAGATTCCTCCATCTTGCGTTCTGCCTGAAACTATTCCAGGTTTAACTAGAATCTGAGCTCCTTGATAGAGAATCCCATGGAAAATTATTCAGCTCTTTCTAGGAATCAAAGTTTAGGATGTCCCAGATAACTTAACTTAGCTTCTGTTAAAGTTCCTGTTTGTGAGGAACCCATCCAGCTAACTGTTTATCTTAACATCTGTTAAAACTGCCTACAAGATGTCAGAATGAGGTCTCTGCCCTTTAAAACCCCATGTTCTGGACACTTGGGAACACATCTAGGTTCCCGAACACTTGGTGTGGTCCTAGCTGGCTGGAATAAAGACTTTCAATTGGCTCTACACTCTGAGTGGTCATCTCTGGTGGACTACCTGTAACACAGATTATCCTAGGGCTTTTATTGCTGTGAAGAGACACCATAACCACAGCTGATGGGGGACATCTTTCTGTGTATATGTCTCTCTTATTGGTTGATAAATAAAGTATTGTTTGGCCAATGAGGAAGCAAGCTAGGTGGGACTAGGAGTCAAGGAGGAATCTGGGAAACGTAGTAAAAGATCCAGGCAGGAAGTGACATAGCAGGAAGATTCAGTATAAAAGCAAGGGCAAGAAGGAAGTCATCTCTTTCGCTCTTCCTTCTGCTCTCTGCTCTGAGCCGCCATGTGATACTGGGATGTGGATGCCAGTGGAAGGTGTCCTACATAAGATAAGTCGGATGATTATGGTTGATAATTAAGACTGAGCTAGCATATAAGAAATCCTAGTCATTGGCCAAGCAGCATTTGTATGTTACCTGGGACCTTAACATGGCGGTGGGTGGAACTTGGGTGGCCTGGGAGAAAGCACCCATGTGGCAGCTCGGCTCAGGTAGCTTGGCAGAAAGACGTATTGTTACACACAGCAACCCTTATAACAAAGTAAATCATTTAATTGAAGAGGTTCATTTATAGTTTTAGAGGTTACGTTCATTATTATCATAGCAGAGAGCATGGTGACATGCAGGCAGACATCGTGCTGTAGGGGTAGCTGAGAGAGCTACATTTGCAGGCAACAGAAAGTTGACTGAGACAACTGGGCAGTATCCTGAGCACAGGAAACCTCAAAGCTCGCCCCACAGTGACACAGTTCTTCCAACAGGGCCATGTCCATTCCAACAAAGCCATGCTTCCTAATAGTGCCACTCCCTATGAGATTATGGGGACCAATTGCATTCAAACTGCCATACAGATAGAAGAGAATGAAACTAGATTCCTATATCTCACCCTGTATAAAAATCAACTCCGAATGTATTCAGGTCTTGTGGTAATTTGAATACGAATGGTCCCCGGTTAGGATCATGAATGCTTAGTACCTAGTTGGTGGAACTGTTTGGGAAGGATTAGGAGGTGTGGCCTTGTGAAGGATAGGAGTCACTGGGGGTGGGCTTTGAGGTTTCAAAAGTCCATACCATCCCAATTAGCATCCTCTTTCTCTCTCTCTCTTCTCTCTCTCTCTCTCTCTCTCTCTCTCTCTCTCTCTCTCTCTCTCTCTCTCTCTACCTCAGACTTGTGGATCTCTTCTGGAACCCTGAGCCCCCACATAAATGTTCTCTTTCATAAATTGCTTTGGCCATGGTATTTTGGCACAGCAACAGAAAATTAATGAAGACAGAAGTTGGTCCCAGGAGTGAAGGATGGCTGTGACATGCATGACCATGCTATTTTTGGGGAGGAATATGGAAGACTTTGTACCAGAAAGGTGCTGGGATATTTTTAGCACTTAATGGGCCAACCTAGTAGGAACCAGGAAGACAGCAGTGCTTAGAGAAATGGAGACTATGGAGGCCCAGCTCAAGAGGTTTTGGAGGGGAAGAGTATTAGCAATTGTTTGGAGACCATCCTAGCAGTATTTGGGCAAAGAATGTGATTGGTTTTTACCTTTGTCTTGTGAATCTACCTGAGGCTAAATTGAAAAGTTTGGGACTAATTTCTATTGTGGAATATTTTTTTAAGGTGTGTTAGATTTGTTTATACTGTGAAACACGTGTTTAATGATGCAAAGATGTGTTGCATTCTTTGATGTTGCATTTGTTTAACTCTGTGAAGCGGTATTACTTTGCTTTCTAAAACACCTGATTGGTCTAATAAACAGAAGAATGGGCAATAGCAAGGCAATAGAAGGATAAGAGAGGCTGGCAGGCAGAGATAATAAATAGAAATACGGGAAGGGAAGATCAAGGAACAAGAAAAGAAGGGGCCAGCCACCCAACTACACAGCCAGACATAGAATAAGAAGGAAAGAAAGGATATGCAGAAATAGAGAAAGGTAAAAGTCCAGAGGCCAAAGACAGATGGGATAATTTAGGCTAGAAATAAGCCAAGCTAAGGTTGGGCATTTATAAGTCAGAAAAGGCCTCCCTGTGTGATTTATTTGGGAGCTGGGTGGATGGTGCCTCAAAAGAGTAAAAAGTAAAAAGAGTAAAATAAATACAAATTTGGCAGAGATTTCAAGATAGCCTAGTACAGACTCTGTTGTGTGGTTATTAATAAACACTCTTATGTAGAAATGAGCAAGCTGGGCAAAAAGAAAATAAGTTGTACAATTTGAGGAGAAAAAGAACACCAGGAAATTTAATGTTGGTCAAGTCCTGTAAGCAAACAGATGAGAAGTTAAAAGAAATACCTGACTGGAAGTGGAATAAAGAAAGTGATGCTCATAGGGCAAGAATCCATCCATAGACACTTCCAACTTGTAAACAGGAAATGCCTAAGGAATCTTCTCCTAGAGGAAAGGAAAGCTTACTTAACAAATGAAAGTATCAACAAATCAAAGCTTATGCAAATGAAATTCAAGCAGGAGATTAGGTTCCGTTATAAACAGGTAGCAAAACTTAGCAGTACAGGCCACTTTGTTTTGGTTTTAAAGTTATGAAGGATACAGGAGTGAAGGGGTTGAGGAAGCTTCTCCCACTGTTAAGGGAGCTGTTGAAGCCAGGCATATGATGGGAGAACCATAGTGGTCAAGTGAGGCTATGATGATGAAGTCTAGATTACTTTCAAGACCCCAAGATGTTGATTGTGCCAGAGTACTGCGTTGTCTACCAGAAAGAGCTCCAAGAAGGGAATGGAACCAGCCCTAAAGAGAGAAGTGTATTGTCGTTATCAAAGCTGTAAAACTGGTGCAATCTAAGCCCTTTGACATTAAACATATAGTTACAGGATTTAGAGTTTGTCCGGCTGGGTTTCAGTCTTGTTTTGGTCCAGTTGAAACAGCTAACTGTGATGTCTATTTAACACACCAAAGCATGCACAAGCTGCCAGGCTCTCTCAGTATTGCAAGTATCTGTTACAGAGTCCTGTTTCCTCTCTGTGCTTCTCACCCCTGCTCCCAACCCTAAGCCTCTCCAGCTCCCCTTCCCTCAGTATCTTTCCTATATAAATCCACCGTTTGTGCCATGTGATCTCTTGCCACCACCCCTCCCCCCGTTTCTCCTCTTGTTCCTCAGCTCCTCTCTTGATCCACTTGCTCTGTCTCCTCCTCTCTCTCTTCTCTTCCTCTCTCACCCCCTTCCCACAGCCACCCTCTGTCCTCTCATGACCTGGTTCAGCTTGAACCCTTTAGGCTCCCTCTGGCAGTTCCCTCCTATCTACAGTAAAACCCTTCTCCTCAACCATACCTCGGAGCAGTCATGTCCTCAGTTTCACTCAGCAGTATTTCCTCACATAGCTCTATTCCTCCCTTTTGGAATGGTAACATATACTCTGTGCTATTATATGTTGAAAGTGTGTGATTTGCTTTTTGATTTTACAAATGGTTACAACTAAAAGATTGCCTTGAGTCTCAGAATAGGCTTTGGACTTTTAAACTGTGTTGAGACTGAGAAAGACAATGGGGACTTCTGAAGTTGTATTAAATGCATTTGACATTATAACATGGTCACAAGGCCATGGGGGCCACAGAGGGGAATATGGTGGTGTGAGTGAGAATGGCTCCCATAGGCTCATGTGTTTGAGTGTTTGGTCCCCAGTTGGTGAACTATTTGGAAATGATCAGAGGTGTGGTCTTGTTGGAAGAGGCGTTGTCACTGGAGGTGGAATTTGAAATTTCAAAAGTCCATTAATTTCTTTCCTTCCTCTCCCCCGCCACCCCTTGTGCTTGTGCATTAGATGTAAACTCTCAGCTACGGCTCCAGCTCCATGCCTGCCTGCCCGCTGCTGTGCTCCCTGAAGTGATAATCAGGGACTCACCCTCTGGATCTTTGACTGCCCCAAATTAAATGCTTGCTTTTATAAGTTGCCTTGCTCGTGTTGTTTTGTCATAGCAATAGGCAAACAATGACAAATCTCAGTGTAAGACCTGAAACTCTGAGCTATTAAAATGAAAAGTAGAGCAAGTGCTGCAGGGTACATGCACGGGCATTTAATTTGTTGAAAGAATAGTTCAGGAAAGAGCACCAACCATGGACGGATGGCACTTCCTGAAATTAAAAAGTGCCACACACCAAAGGAAACAGTTGAATGACAGCCTACAGAATAGCACAAAACCTTTGCTAACTACAAATGTGACAGGGGATTAATATACAAAAAACTGAAAAAAAAAACTAACAAGAACTCAAACCTAATCAATAAATGGGCTAAGGAAATGAACAGACAGCCCTCCAAAGATAAAGCACTAATGGCAATGCACGCACGTAAATGATCAGTATCACTAACTAACAGAAAAATTCTCCATGAAACTAGCCTGACATTCCATTTCACCCTGTTCAGAATGGCAACCTTGAAAAAATGACAGAAAGTGCTGATGGGGGAGCAGACAAAAGGGAACAGCTATATATTGCTAGTGGAAATGAATATAATGAAAATCAATATGCAGCTCCCTCAAAGACTGCAAAGGAGATGTATCATATGACCCAGCTCTACCTCTCCTTGGTATTTACCCAAAGACTCGAGTCAATAAATCACAGAGAGATTTGTTCAGAAATGTTTATTGCAGCACTCCCAACAAAGGCTATGGAGCCAGTTTAGGTGTCTACTAACACAGGAATGACCAAAGGAAACATGATGTACTTATGCAATAGCATATTACTCAGCCATATATTACTCAGCCATAGAGAAGAATGTGCCTATACCATTTGCAAGAAAATGAATGTGCTGGAGGATCATTCTACTGAACTAATCTAGTCTTAGGCAAATATCACATGAGTTCTCTTATTTGTGCTTCCTTGGTTTTATATAGATTCATAAAATCATCTGTGCATATGTTACATTAAAGGAGAAATGAGGCTATCTAAGGAAATACAAGGAACTGAAGAGAGGGGAGTAGCAGAAAGCAGTGGTGCAGAGCCATGAGAAGGTAGTACATTCAAAGTACATTATATGCTTGTGTGAAAATGTCTTCATGAAACCCAGGACCACATACAATGACTCTGTGCCAGTTGACAAAAAGACTTCATAGTCTTGTATTTTTCTCTCAGTGCTGTTTGCAATGTCTTTTCCCCAAGAACTAGGCCATGCTTTGGTTCACTAGTTACTCATTTGTAACAATAAGTCTTTCCACTGAAGCCACCCAAGCCCTGCTGCCATGTGGGAGCTTTCCAACAGGCCATCCAAGTTCCACCCACCACCACATTATGGTAGCACACAGAGACTTATATTATAAGGTATAAATGCTGCCTGGCCAATGACTAGGATTTCTCATCTGTTAGCACAGTCTTAATTATCAACAATAATCATAAGACTTATCTTATGGAGGACACGAGTGGAAGACATCCTGTTTTCCTGGGCTCACATGGTGGCTCCACAGAGAGAAGAGACAGGAGGAAGAGCAAGAGAACAACTTCCTGTTTGTCCTTGCTTATATGAGTCTGTCTGCTATGTCACTTCCTGCCTGGATAGCAAGACTTCTTTACTACATTTCCCAGAATCCTCCCTGACTCCTAGTCCCACCTATCTTGCTTTCCTATTGGCCAATAGTACTTTATTTTTCAACCAATAAGACAATCATATACACAGAAGGACCTCCCCCATCACTCATTAGTCACAGATTTCTGTATGTTTAGTTGTTTTGTAAGTTTCTTTTCTTTTTATATTTGTCTTGCATTTTATCAATGATATACTCACTGTTTTTAAAAATGAATTGGAAACCAGGAATTGTGGCTCATTCCCATAATCCCAACACCCAGGAGGCAGAAGCAAGAGGATTGTAACATTAGGTGGGTAGTGTCTCATCTTTTTTCATATATACATATATGTATGAAAAAAGCATATATATGCATATATATGCTGCAGTGAACATGAGAGCACACATTACGTCTTCCAGATCCTGCTCTCAACTCTTTGTCACACACACCCAGTAGTGGGCTTGCTGGGCCATATGGTAAACTGATGTAAGGAAATAAGGAAACTCCATATTGTTTTCTATTGTGGCTGACCTACTTTGCAATCCTAGTCACAGTGGACTGCTCAAAGTTCCCGTTTGTCTACATCTTCAGCCACACTTGCTTTATGTACTTTGTGTGCAGTGCTGGAGATTGAATGCAGACCCCCATCTTCTCAGCAAGCCCTGTGACCACTGAGGCAGATCCCTCTATTAACATCTTAACCTTCTAATATATGTAATGGAATAGCTCTGCTTTTAATCTGAATTTCCCTTGGCAATAGGTGATTTGCAACATCTTTTAAGGATGCTTTGAACATTGATTTCTATCTTTTTCAAAGAAATAGCTATTCTTGTCCTTTGACCATTTTTATTAGGTTACTTTATGTTTTTTCCATTGTAATAGTTCCTTTAACAGATAGCTCCCATCTAGTTCTTGGGGACTCTTTCACTCTGGCACCCATCTGTTTTCTCATCTTGTATACCTCAAGTTTATACTGAGAGAGTGTGTTAGAGATATGTCAAAGGTTGTTCACATACATGTATGGAGATAGTTGTGGTACAAATGGAAAAGAATAGGACTGTGGGTGACACTGCTTTCTTTTAGGACTCCTAGAAATGGCAAATGGTATAACCTTGTTCAATTACTTAACTCTCAAAGGTCTATGACTAAAACAAATGGTGGTTTCATAATTACAGACTAAATCATTGTTTTTACTAAAAGGAGAATTTGTGAACATTTGCTCTGGTGTAAAAGTACTGGGTAGGCAATTGTGGTCAGGAATTGGTATGTATGGAAGCAGGTCTAAAGGTGAGGGTGTGTCTCTGTGTCTGGATACATGTGGGTGTCAGTCATTCCACTTATGTAATAATTAAAATATAGAAAAAATCTAAATAATATGGCAGTGATAACTCAAGTGTAGACACATCACAAATTCAATACTCTACAGCCATCAAAATAGCATATTCTAAGTATACTTCAGAAAGTAAGCTAGCCTGATGGTGCAGCTCCTCAGAGGTCTGAGGCAGGAAGGTTGAAAGTTCAACCTGAGCTCACAGCCAGCCTATCGAATTAGGGAGACTCCATTTCAAAACAAAAAGGGAAGGTGCTTGATACACACTTCAGCAGTACAGGGTCTGATCAGCAAGCATGAGAGGCCCCAGACTCAGTCTCCAGCACTGCCAAAAGGAAAAGAAAGGAAGTAAATGGCAGTCAATATAATAGATAAAGACTAAATTACAAACAACATGTCCATGAACAGTTTTTATTCACAATGTGAAACTGACAAAAATCTGTCCAAAGCAGCCTCCATACCTGGATAATAAAGCAACAGCCACTGTACATACTGAACTCTATCCCAGCTTATCAAAGGTTCAGTCTCACAGCTTATCCAATCACAGGTTGCCGACAGATCACGCCATGTCCACATAAAGCAAATGCTGGCACAATCAGTGAGGTCATTTCTGCATGGCACTTACTTTTCTCCCGCTAAAGTGCTGATATATAGTAAGGCAGGGCCTTTGGGATTGTCTTTGGTCTGGAATGTTGCCCAGTGCAAGCACATTTTTCTATTCATTAACATTGTTCAATTTATCTGGCCTGAGCTTTCCTTTTAACAATAGAAAGCAGCATAGAAGGATAAGAGTCGAAATAATAACAATGGTTTTCTCTGGATAATATGTGATTTTCCTTTTTATTCATAGCTTATGAATTTAATAAACTTTAAAGTTTTTAAGCTTACTTATAGTTTAAAATAAGCTATAGTCTGTAGATTTACAACTGAACCAAATGACTTCTAACAATTATCAGTGGCCTTTTGCATACTCTGGTGAGCACTTTAACAGGGGCATGATGGTGATTTTAGACTTCAAGGGCTTTTCAAACAGCTGCTGAACTGTGAAGCATCAAGTTCCTACACACAGAAGCATGGGAGGGAGGCCCTGGGGCCTGTGGAACATCACAGAAGCATGGGAGGGATGCCCTAGGGCCCTGTGACAGCTGGTTCCAGAAAATGCAAGTACAAGTGAAGGCCCTTTGTGTGTGTGTGTGTATATATATATATATATATATATATATATATATATATATATTCTCCTCATTGAAACCTCATATCCAGATGTGTTTTTCTAAGTTCTTTTTCATGAGCAACACTCATTAGGCTATAGCATGTGGTGTGAAAAAGCAAGTTGGAGAGGAAAGGGTTTATTTCAGCTTACAGTTGTAGTCCATAGTCCATCATCCAGAGTGAAGGGAAGACAGGGAAGGAACTGAAGCAGAGGTCGGGGGGGGGGGCATGGGGGGGCTGCTTACTCGCTTCTCTTCCATGACTTGTTCAGCCTACTTTCATATACAACCTAGGACCACCTGCCCAGGGATGGCACTACCCATAGGGAACTGAGCTTCCTCGTCAATCATTAGCCAAGAAAAATGTCCCCACAGACTTGCCTACAGCCTATCTGAGGGAGACCTTTTCTCAAGTGAGGTTCTTCTTCTCAGATAACTCCAGCTTTTTTCAAGTTGCCAAATAAATAAGTAAATGAATACAACAGGAAACACACACACACACACACACATGACTGTTATGGTTTGTCTTCATAAAGAATGTTGTCACAGTCAAGCTGCAATAAAATACCATAAATTAAGCAGCTTATAAGCAACATAAATATATTTCTAAAAGTCTAGAGGCTGAGATGTACAATATTAAAACAGATTGTGTGTCAAGTAAGGACCTACTCATCATTTTTATTGGTAGTATCTTCTAGCTATATCCTCATACAAGGAGATTGTGTGTGTGAGAGAGAGAGAGAGACAAGGGGATATAAGCACAGCTTATTGCGGAAGCAAGAAGAACTTTAAGAACTTGAAAAAACAAATAGAATTCAAGTCTTTCAAATAGCAACAACAGTTTATATGGTAGAAATAGTTAATCTATAGTTTCATAATTCCATGCACATTTTTACAAATTATTTTTTTAATTAACTCATGGTATTGATCCTATTTAATCCTATTTAAAAAGCTGGCAAAATCCCTGAGATTTGGCTCCCAGTAGCCAGTATGAGCCCCCTCTCACCACCTCCGTTGCAATGTACAGCTCAGCAGTTTTCAGGAGATTTTAAAAAAGAGCTAATAATTCAAAATATGTATATAATATTGACACGTGTGTGTGTGTGTGTGTGTGTGTGTGTGTGTGTGTGTGTGTGTGTGTGTTGCTGTTATTGCTAACATCTGGTTATCTTGGCTAAGATCTTGCTTTTTGCCACTGAAGCAAGTGTGTTTCATAAAAACTACACTGACCCCTATGGGAAGGCATAACATGGTTATTGTTATGTTAGTTACTGATTGACAAGGATTGAGAAGAGAACAATACACTGTCTGTTAAGGTTTAGACTTCTTGATTCTGCAGTTTGGTCAACCAGCAGACACATGTTCTTCTAGGAATCACCACTTCTTGCTCTAAGACCTCACTACAAGATGCAGGTAAGTAAAAAATATGAATTTAATATTAGACAGTTCCATAAAACTCATGCTTCTAATTCTACTACCAGAATGACAAAGTTCTTAATATTGTGAACCTACTGACAAACTGTTTCTCAGGCTAAGAGCGTCTGCAAAGTTTATGTCTAAACAATATTTTCTGAGTGTTCTAGAAGGTGGCTAAAATTTAAGCATGAAGCCTAAAATGAATAATTATGGTGAATAAAATTAAAATGAAAAAAATATTCTCAACTTTGGAATTTCCACTGAGAAATGTAGGAAAAGTACAAAGTATTTTGAGATGCAGTTCCCAAAGAATTCAATTCTGTCTTTTCACTTGACAGTTGCCTTCCATTTTAAAAGACAGAAACAGTATGGGGTCCTTCACAAGCTAATATTTCCAGAAAATTCAATAACGTATGTACTATGTAGTTAAAGTTGATGTGTCTAGTTCCTCTGGTGATATGTTTTAGATGGAGACAGATCCATTCTTTGTAGAATCTTAGCTGACTGTTTATTTTCCATGTATAATATCCTAGCATTCAACTTTACCTTAACTGAAGCTTTGCTTGACAAAATAGTAATGTTCTCACTTCAGGATCAGGATTAGTCAACCAAAGTTCCTTTCCCAGCTTTGCTTTTGCTTTTTCCTCTAGAGGAAAACAGGCAAGGGACTTCTGGGAAATTTTTATATAAACCAAGAAATATTTCTGGGAATGGAACCCAGTGCTTCAAACATGATAGGCAAGCATTCTACTGTCTGTCAAAGAACTATCCCATTCTTGCTTTACAAAGTCTCTTTTTATAATTAATTTATTTTTACATTCTAATCCCAGTTTCCCACTCCCTCCTCTCCTCCTGCTATCCACACTCCCCCTCACCTCCCACCTGCCCCTCAGAGAGGGTAAGTCCTCCCCTAGGAAGTCTGCTAAGTCTGTCCCATCATCTCATTGAGGCAGGACCAAGGCACCAATCCACCCCCACATCCCCGTGTCTAGGCTGAGCAAGGTATCTCTCATTCCTCGGTTGCCTGTAGTTCTTTGTCTAGGGTTGAGGCCTCATGAGATTTTCCCCCCTTCCATGTTAGCATGTCTATTCGTGTGTTGTTATTGCTCAGGTCATGTTTAAGGAGTCATGTTCGTGATACTTCATGAGTGTAGCTTCTCTGACATTTCTAGGAGACACAGCCTCAAAGCACACTTCCTATTTCTCTGGCTCTTACTATCATTCTGCCTCCTCTATCTCAGTGATTCCTGAACTTTGCATAGTTGGCTTTCTCCCTCTATCTTTATATGGATTCCATAAATTAAACTCAAGTCAACAGTCTTGACCAGAGAGCACCTTCCCCTACTGAGCCATCTCACTGGCCCTCTCCCCAATCCTTAATCTGAGGAAACAGAAAAATCATAGGAAGAAGAGTAAACAGTGTGAGCATAAGGGAAGAATGAAATACCTCAGTTTCTTTGTTAGTGTGATGACTGAGAGCACAGGTCACAGGACCTTAGGTTTTTCATTTTGTAAAATGGGAATAACCTCATAATCTAACATGGGGCATTTGTCACCCAACACCACTGTGGTTTTTTTCATGCTAATGAAACCATTAGCTCACCCATCCTGGCTACTCCAGGCAAGTAAAATAAACTTGCTTTCTCTGAGATCTAGGGAAAACAACATACATGAGCACGCCCAACAAAGGAGTCACTGGCTAGCAATGCCATTTAAATTAAAATTTTAGTTCCTTGTATCATGTTTAATAGCACGCATGGTTAGTGTTCTCATCTTGCCAGAAAATTCTATTGACTGGCTGTGGTTAATAATGCCTCATTCCTACAATGTTTTGGGAAGCTGGTACGAACTGCACACAGAAACACTAAACCTTCCATGATGGACTGTCCCATCCTGTAAACAAAATTACATGACTGATCAATGAGAAAAAGCCATATTCTAGTCACTAATGCACTACGGTCCACAAACAAACAGGGTTGTTATTAATCACCTAAGTTATTGTTGAATATTCATTCCCACTCAAACTTAGAGATCTGAGTTTTCCTATGTCATATGTGTGTTTTATTTCCATCATCCTCTGCCTCTTATTGTATTTTAATGTTTAGTGTGTCGTGCTGGTGATCAAACCAGGACCTTGGGTTCACTATCCAAGTACACTAACACAGTCTTATATCCCTGCCCCAGATGGAGGTCTTCAGATAACAAGCTGACTCATCTAGATTACAACTAAAAAAAGTGGAGCCCTTGATCTGCCAAATGCATTGCTCATTTCTTCCCCATACATTAGACCTTTGATTGAGTCAATTGTAGGACACTGTGAAATACCTGTGGTTACTGGGCAACACAGTTCCTTTCACCCTTATCTAAAGGAGGAAGTTCTGCCCGAATGTTATATATAATGCTTATGTTAGCCTTTCCTTAGGGACTGAGTGTATCCTTTACCTTTTCTCTTGAAAACTCATGCAGACATTGGTTCAAGGGGGAATATCAAAAAAAGCATAAAATCCTCTCTGTGTTAGTTAGCCTTCCATCACTGTAACAAAATACCCAAGACAAACAACTTATGTTTGAACTCACAGCTAGTGGTCTCCTAGCCTCACTGCTCTTTTGGCTGGCAATGAGATACAACATTCTGGTGGGGAGTATGTTGTAAAGGAAACTTATCCCATGATGACTAGGGAGGCAAACAGAGAAAGTGGGGAATGGGGGGGAGAGACAAGGTCTAATATCTTCTTCAATGAGTTAACATCCTTTCCCTAAGTTTCATCTCTGAAATCCCCCCTGCACAACCACCACCACCACCTACTTGGCAGTACTGCAGGCTAGATACCAAACTTTTAACAAATGGCCTTTGGAGGGTATTTAAGATCCAAACCATAACATCTCCTAAGAAGCAAAGCCAAATAATGTCAGTGCTTCTACTGGGAAGAGCAAAATAGTTACATTCAGCTAGGTCATCCCTTCAAGAGTATGGACCACTCACTGGCCTCTTCTTAGACTTTCTCTCTTTTTTAAAATCTGTAAAACATTGTGATTAGAGTAGATGGTCACAAAAGTTTCTGTGGTTCTCAAAATAACCGATTTTCTTCTAGCTTTATAATTGGAACAGCTTTCTTCAGGCTCTGTTTGGCCACAGCCTTCCATCGGGATGACATGGAGGAGTAACTCCCTGAAGCTTTTTTGTAAGACTTAGTGTGTTCTTAAGACAAATGACAGTATTTTGGCCCTTGTGAGAAAGCTCTCCTCTGTGTACATACACATCTTGGAGCTCTGTCACTGACTGTCTTTGGATGGCCTGTGGATGGCAGTGTCTGTATCTAAGACTCACGGATATGAGTGTGTCTTACTCCACTGTGAAACTTATTTGATTCAAAATTAAAACGAAATGGGGAGGGGTGTGCCATCATCTTTCTATAGGTTCCTCTTAATGATAAAATAAGCATTCTGTTCCTTGCTTGTTCGTTGATCTTGCCAAGGCAGTCATGAGGATCTTTGGAGAAGTTTTTCTGTCTCTAAGGTTCTTTTTCTGTATTGCTCCTCTGTCCTAATGCCTCAGGAAGCTCTGCCATAGGGAAAAACATGAGTGTGGCTTAGTGTCTTTATAATCTGTTTTTATTTTAAAACACTTAGGCTTTACACTTACACTGGGAGTCAAAGCCTGGTAGGTAACCTTGGGAAAGTTACTTGTTCCTCAGTTTCCTAATCTGTAAAACACAAGTCCACTTCTTTGGAGGTGATGTGCTTTAGTTGCAATGTCATAAGGAAGCATCTAGCATGACACTTGGCACACGCCAAGAATGTGATAAAGCTGTTTATTCCATCCCATCTCCATGCCTTCATGGGAAAGAACTACGGAAACCATGAAAGAAAATGACACTTCAGTTTTGCGAGGGTGATATTGAATCTATATTCTTCCATGAATTGCTTAGGTTCTATAACACTCAGGCTATGAATAAAAGGGTTTGTGCTGCATGCACAGACATTCAAAGGACAGACTGGCAGGCTGCCTGTCATTCTGCATGTGGTCTGGCTACTAGTACATAGGATGACACAGGCCAGGGTCAGTCTCACAGTGCTCCTATTGCAATTTTTTTTTTCTTTTTGGATTTTCAAGACAGGTTTTCTCTGTGTCGCTTTGGAGGCTGTCCTGGAACTCGTCTGTAGACCAGGCTGGCCTCGAACTCACAGAGATAGCCTGCCTCTGCCTTCTGAATGCTGTGATTAAAGGCTTGTGTCTTATTGTCAGCTCCTAATGCACATCTTTTGACCAGTGGGCAGATTCTGAGGTAGGCATTTTAATCACAGGCTCTTTTTTTCTCCATTTTTATTTATATTAGAAACAAGATTGTTTTACATGTCAATCCCAGTTCCCCGATCCCTACCCTTCTCCTCTGCCCCCCCCCCCACTAACACCCTACCTATGCCATACCAATTCTGCTCCCCAGGGAGAGTGAAGCCTTCCATGGGAATATTCAGAGTCTGTCATATCCTTTGGGATAGGGCCTAGGTCCTCCCCCATGTGTCTAGGCTGAGGGAATATCCCTCTATGTGAAATGGGTTCCCAAAGTCCATTCCTATGCTAGGGATAAGTACTGATCTACTACAGGAGGCCCCATAGATTTCCAAGGCCTCCTCACTGACACCCACATTCATGGGGTCTGGATCCGTCCTATGCTGGTTTCCCAGCTACCAGTCTGGGGACCAAGAGCCCCCCATTGTTCAGGTCAGCTGTTTCTGCCAGTTTCACCAGCCTGGTCTGGACCCCTTTGCTCATCAGTCCTCCTTCTCTGCAACTGGATTCCAATCCAGTTGGGGAGGTCACCGTTCCTCAGGGTGATTCATCCACCACAACCAATAGGCTTTCTCTTAAAAGCAGCACGTCACTTGCTAAAGGCATACTTCCTAGTCTTAAGCTTGCAGTGATCTGTTGTGTTTTGCTAAATTGTTCTCTGACCAATAAAAACTGGAGAATCAGATATTGGAGTTAAAAATCTTATAGACCAGAGAATCAGAGAGGGAGCAAACATCTGACTCTCCCTTTCTTACCAAGATCCAGCCAGCACCTCTTCCCTCCCAGATCAAAGGGAGCATGTGAATTCCAAGTCCTTCCCTTCTCTTTCTTGTCCATCTTCTCCATCCATATTCCAGGCTTCTCTATGGCTAAATCCTGCCAGCTAGTCACTGGCTCCACCCCCTAGTCCAAAGTTAACTTTATTAACACAGTCAAGGAGAGTCACAGTGCCATCAAATACCCTGCAACAGTGGTTTGCAAACTACTGCCTGAGAGCCACATTTGGCCTGCTTCTTTTGGGGTACACCTGAAAGCTAAGGATGGTATTTTCATCTTAAATGACAGGGGGAAAATTGTTCTGATAGTCAAAAATTGTGCTAAATTCAACTTTGTGACTATAAATCAAGTTGTACTGGAATACAACCACACTGTTAACTTATGCTCTATCCTCAGATACTACTGGGTTATGAGAGCCACGAAGTTGCTACTGGGAGCATGTGATGGGAAAATATTTACTTTCTGGACATTTTCTTCCCCTTGGGGCAGAGCCAGGGTATGCAGCACCATAGGCCAGCTCTGAGTTCATTTCCTCCTTTCCCTTCCTTGACCTCCACCAGTTTCTCAACCCTGTAATAAAAGCACCTATCTCCCAGGAATTGTTGAGGACACCACACATTGGTAAAATGCCCTGAAGGTCTGACACTCATTAATTACTTTCTTTATATATATTTGTCATTGTTGTCATTATTAGCTGCTACATTTTGTTCCTGAACCAAAAGCATTGGGGACTTACTAATTTGTTGGCAATCGTTGTCAGAGTTTCATTTACAGCACTCCATTAAAGTTCACTTCTTAAGGGAAAGGGAGTAAGACTCTAATGACTCTAAATGTAACTATTAGCATAGTCAGTTGTCCATAAAACTAATCCTGCATCAGTTAGAAACATTTTATTAGGGACACATTGTTTGCTTGCTTGCTTTTCAAAGTTGAGTCCTGAAAGAGCTTAAACTAAATGCTAGTTCAGCCCTGATCATCTCGCTGATTAAAGTTCTGAAACACAGGACGTCTAGTCCACCTGGACTGACTACCAAAGTACTTGAAAACTAATTTTATCTCCAGAATCAGACAGGAAAGCCACACGTCATGTTTTTATTATGTGACAATAAGGAGTATTAGAATTTTTCTCACTACTCAGAACTTCTGTTTTTGGAGTTCATGTTATCCAAAAAGGGGATTTGAGGGAAGTCATCCGGTGGTTCAAACCGTGGATTCACACTATGGTCAATCCTGTCCATTAGAGTGTTTCTCAAAACGGTAAAATCAGAAGAACAGGCAGGCACGATGACTCAGCGGGAGGCTGAGGCCACAAGTTCTGGGCTAGCCTGAGAGCCTGGTCCACAGAGGGAAAGATTAAGACCAACAGAAACCCAGCGTTTAATCCTTAACTGTCAAGGGCGAACCTACGATTTTTCTCTTGTTTCATTTATACCAAAAAGCGAAAACGAAAACTGTGAAACGTTTCCTGAACAACCCAAGTGAGTTACACATCCTTTCCAGTAAGTAATGTTCACCTGAACAGTGTTTCTATTTGAATCATCCAGAAAAATACATCAATTTTCTGCGAATGATCTGGGTGAGGCGGTCCTGCCCAGAAAATGTCCCCTTTGCCTACCCCACTCCACCCACTTAGCAATCACACCAGCTACACCCAGCTTAACAGTTGGCGAAGAAACACGTCACCCTGGTTCTAAGCTAAACGCCCCCTTGCACAGTACTGAAGTTTTCATCCTGTTTTCAAAGGTGTTTTTCTATTTTGACTTTAAAGTGTCTCCTTCACCCATTGGAGGTGCTCTTCAACCTTTCCCTAACAATAGTGCACAGCGCTCTTACACCACCCGCCCTGTCCAACAACCGTGTAAAATAACAAATGTACCACAAAACAGCACAGTAGGAAGAAGGAAAAGGAAAAAAAAAAAAAAAAAATCCTGGGGGCGGTGCGTTGATGTCGGAATGTGCCACTAGGCCGGGAGGGAGAACGAGTGCCGGTGTGAACCCCGTCTGGGGCCCTGGGTCATGCCGCGACAGGGTCGCGCGGGGCGCTGGCACAGCACGGAAGGCCGCAGAGAGCCGGCAGCGCGCGGGGTGGCGCAGGACGGTCCCGGGTGGGTGGCGGCGGCGGGTGCCGCCCCCCGTGGGGCGGTGTGGTGCGCTCCAGGGCGGCTCCGGACGGCAGGGAGGGCGGAGTAGCAGAGGTACAGGGCAGAGGCGTAGTCTTCACCATGGCGTATCCCGGGCACCCTGGCGCCGGCGGCGGGTACTACCCAGGCGGGGTAAGTGCAGAGCTCGGGTACCGCAGCCTCGCTCCTCCCCGGGCGAGAGGGCACCAGGGACGCGCGGGAGGAGGCGCTGCGAGCGGATCCTAGATCCAGATGCTCCGCGCTCTCGCCCGGTCCCTGCTGTGCAGACTCGGCCCCAATCCATTCTTCAGCCCTCTGTCTTCCTAGGGACTCTCCTCGGCCAACGGGTGTGTGAGCTGCGACTCCGGAAGCCCACTCGGTGACTTCACCGAGCAAGTTGTGCGTTCACTCTCTCTCTCTCTCTCTCTCTCTCTCTCTCTCTCTCTCTCTCTCTCTCTCTCTCTCTCTCTCTCTCTCTTATGCCCCCAAAGCGACAACAGCCATATTGATCTAAAATGGTCTTGTTGTCACTCACTTGAAAAGAAAGTGACAGGGAGTCCAAAAAGTCCTGAGAAATGAACAGGGGTCCTAGAGGAAGGGCACCTCGCCAGGTGTTAGGGATGTACTGTCAGAGACTGAAGGACCCTCGTCTCAGATACAGCGGGGCCATCTCCCTTCCTCCTCCCAGAGCACACCTGTCAACCCTGTACCAATTCCGACCTTACCTAGTACTGCAAGTGCTTTTAAAACTTCGTAAAAGCTGTTTAAAGCAACAGGAAAATAGTCCCGAGCCTTGCGTGCTGCTAAATTGTTTGCCTCGGTTACATTCACCTCTGCAACCCCCTACTTAATAGAGATTTTTAAGTGACTTCGCATATTGTGGCATCACTTTCGTGGAGACTTATTTTGGACCAAATCGCCAGCTTTTAAATGTGGATGGAGCGGGAGTGGAAGAGCAGGGTGGGTCGCTGCCCTTGTGTGTGAGGTCATGGGGGGGAGATGCTGTGAAGTCCATACAGGCAGGCAGACAGCAATTGCCTCTGCTGTGCTGTGCGCCAAAGCCTTGCGGGTGAAAGAACAAACTGGAATCTGTTCTGATGCTTCTCCACTTCCTTCTAACAGTATGGAGGAGCTCCTGGAGGGCCTTCGTTCCCCGGACAAACTCAGGATCCGCTCTATGGTTACTTCGCTGCTGTGGCTGGACAGGTTAGCCCTTTCTGTACAATACTGAAGAATCGTTTTATCTCTTGGTGTCATCGTTTAGTGCATGGCATCTAAAAGCGCTTACCTCATCCTGGAACTGAATCCCTTTGCCTGGGCAAAAGAAGGAAAAAAGAACAGAAAACTAAAACATTCTTACTTCAATCCTGAACAAAGTTGGACAGAGAATACCTGTATTCGTGCTAGATCAGTTCAAATCGAAATTTGTGATTGGAACTAGGGGTTCGATTGACCCAAAAGGGGATTGTAAATATACTTCGAAGGTCTATGAAGTAGAAAGATGCCTTTAGAACTGTATTATCAAGATAGAGCAAGGGTTGCTTACAGAGAAGAAGTTCAAGTTCTAAACGTAAAACCTCTGTTTGTCCAACCTAAAGGCCTGTATTAGATTAGTAATTCTGTAGCCCAATTATGATGGACACCTACTTTCAGTTGGATTTGATAATTAGTCATTTACCCCCTTAGGAGTTAAAGAGCCGCTGGCGTCCAGGCACTAGAATTACTGTCTGTATTTGGAAGGTGACCTCTACCCCTGCTGTAGATGGTCTTCCTCTGCTAGCTTTTGTATGTCCTTATTAGGTATTATGGCCTGCTGACCCTGAGAAAGAATTCAGGTCACAGAGTGACAAGTCCTAAGTCCCACCTCCCTCCCTTAGAGTTATAGGACAGTCTGTGGCAGCTATGAGGAAGGACACTTGCCCAGCTTGCAAGGTCATTCTGTGTTTGGTAAATGTACTGTTGAGTAACCCAACATATCCAGAGGGGATATTTATCCCTGCTTATTCACCTTAGACTGGTTTTAACAACAAGAGCCAGAAAGAAGGAAATCAAGATTTAAAAGGAAAAGAAAAAAAGATGCTGTAGATAAACCCTCGGGTCACCTTTGGAAGTGGTACTCTAAGAAACAGCGTTGAGAATTTGAATGGAAAATTGAGTCAAAGACTGGGAGACTTTCCTCTCAAGTATCTACTTAATCTGTTATTGATCTGTGTCTTTGAAACCGCAAGACATAGCACACCTCAAGACTAGCATTCTTAGATTGCTGGTGTCTCTGGCATGTAAGTGACCCGCCTACTTGGCTTTCAGCAGCCCTGGCCTCTATTCCACACATTCATCATTAATAATTTCAAATTATTGTTCCTTATTTATAACGGTGGATCTCGCCATCTTGGATTTATGTATTTTATTTAAAATCCCTGAGAGAGAGAGAGAGAGAGAGAGAGAGAGAGAGAGAGAGAGAGAGAGAAACAGACCTAGTTTTGACCTCAATCAGCCAATAAGAAGGTCTAGGAAGCTACCATGTATCTTCTACATTTAATTGTGCTCAGAAAACAGTGTCCTAAGTCTTAAGTTCATCCAAGAGCTTCTTGCTCCTTGGACCAGGCCTTGTATTTACTGATGCCTGAAAGATCTGCTGTACACTTTACTTTCTCTCTCAAAATGGGGGTGAGGGATATGTTTTTAAACAATTCCAAAGCTAATTGTATCTTAAAATGATTACTTTTGGTAGTTTCTTGGCTCAAACTGATTGGAGACTGTTTGCCATAACAAATATTCTCTCATCAAATTCCTTTTGGAATTAGGGTAAGGAGAAGAGTATCCAATTTTGAAAGGCATTCCTTTAAAAATGCTAGATATCCCTTTCTCTTGTCCTTGTCACTTAAGAACTTAAAAGTATGAACTACCATCATGATTCCTCTTCCTTTGTTTTATAAGGATGGACAAATTGATGCTGATGAGTTGCAGAGATGTCTAACACAGTCTGGCATTGCTGGGGGATACAAACGTAAGTGTTCTTAGATTCTAATAATCCCCTTGTTCTCTGTACTTCAACAGTTAACTGTAAAGACAGCAAGCTTTTCTGACCCACTAAGCTATTGTTTTTTATGTCAATTGAGCATAGTTTCTAAGTTATGAGACAGGTTAGTGGATTTCTTGGACTTGGGTTCCCTGTATACAGAACCATTCAAACTGATGAGACAGTTTGGGTGGCCTCCCTCACAGAGGACAAATTAGGGTGCTGAAATGGAATCCTCCAGGTCGGGTATCGTTAATGATAAGTGCTAGCATGTACCACTGACCATTTGCCAAGTGCTTATTCTACCCTAACTCTAGTGGCCCTGAGACAGTGGCCAGTCCTATGGTCTGATCTCTGGACCCTGGGTTTGCTACTTGGCAATACAAACACTTGTCGTCTGTGACATCCCCAAGGTCATTCTTCCTTCCACCTGAGAAGATGTGTTCATGCTGAGGACAGTGAGGACAGAGCTCCCACTCTACTCTCACCTTGTGCTAGCCTTCCTGCTCCTTCCTCAGTTCTTTGCCGTCTGGATGTGCCCTGCTATTTATTGTCCAGCACATCCCTCTTCCCTGTCTTTTCAGTAATGTGCTCCAAGCTGCAAGGAGAATTAAACATTGCAAAGATCCTGCATCATCTCATACACTCTGCTTTAAAACAAACAAACAAACAAACAAGCAAGCAAAACAAAAAAACATGTAGCCTTGACCAGGAGAAGTGTCTTTGACAAATAATAGTGACTTAGCCCAATTGGGCTTCTTCTAACTTCTTTCCATTTGTTGACTGACTCGTGACAGCAGACTGCCACTTCTACTTCATAGTGAGCTCTGAGTTAAAGTGTTCCAGCTGGAATTCATTCCTAGGCACTTGCAGAGGGCATTTTCAGCTGTTTGAGGTACTGTATTCTCTAGATGACCATTTTTAAAACACCCAGTTTCTGTTGTCACCACATCTTGTGTAACCTCAGTGTCCAATTTCTATTTCCTAGTTGGGAAATGAATTCAAAAGAGGAAAGCGTTTCAAATTTCTGCCATTTTAATTTGGTTCTAGACAAAAGAAGCACTTTGTAGGTAAGGGGAACCGAACAGTGGCGATTATGTTTAAATGTTTAATTTTTTTAACCTTGGGCAGTTGAGGTAAACAAGGAAGATATAATGGCATTTGCCCAGTGAGTTGTCTTATTAGCTACAGCCCTTCTGGAGAAGAGGTGCACCAAGTTTTAAGAGAGACCAAAGAGCTCTACAGGTTCTTTAAGACTTCTGTTTTGAGGGCTGATGAGATGACCCAGTTAGTCTTTGCCTCCAAGACTGATTACCTGAGTTCAAACCCTGGTTCTGCACCAACTCCTGAAAGTTGTCCTCTGACTCTGACTCTGAGTCTCTCTCTCTCTCTCTCTCTCTCTCTCTCTCTCTCTCTCTCTCTCTCTCTCCAAATAAAGAAATGTAATAGCAAACTTTAAAAATTTTGCTTGAAAGTCACTTTTGTGATGGCCTTAGACCACTGCATTGTAAGAAGACATTTCTTGAAACACATCTAATTAATTAGCTTAGTTGCCTCTAGTAGCCACCCAACTTCTGGGCTGCTAAGAGTTCTATGGTATAGAAACCTTAAAGCCATCGCCCTTTTTAGGCCCATATTCCAAGTCATAGTCCACACATTTGGAGTGGAACAGGGCCTGTGAGCTACTTCAGGGAAGAGGCAGTCAGCCCTAGAGGGGGACTTGATAGGGAATGTTCCAATCTCTACAAGAGAAGTTCTACTTCTCCTTTCCTTGAATTTGGTGGTTCCTCTGCAAGAAGCCGGGCAGAGGCAGGTAGAGTAGGCTTCCTTCCTTTCTAGGTCTGGTGCATGGTTTTTACTGGATGAAAAGATATCTGAGGCAATGCAGTAGAGCAAACAGAAGCAGCAGTGGGAAGTGACCACATGGATGGTTTTGAAATTATATTGAAGGATTGACATTAATAAAAGCTGTTTCCTGGTGAAAATGCAGTGAGCGAAATTGAGCGAAGCTGATTTGCCTCACCTAGTCCGTTGGACGTCTGTGCTCTGACTCTGTTTCCCTCTGTGTCTCCTAGTATGCAGACCCTTCATCTGTTGATTGCTTGTTGGTTGGGTGTTGGCTAACACATTGGAAAAACTTTAGAATAGAGACATTAGCTGAACATGGTAATCTGTGCCTATAGTCTGCTCATTTGAGAGGTGGAGGTAGAAGGGGCCAGAGTTTAAGGTCATCATCTATATACATTAAATAAAACGAGGAAACCATGGGCCTATAGCCGTATTGGTAAACCTAAAATATTCTATTAACAAAATAATAACCCTTGCTGGGCAGTGGTGATATGCACCTTTAATCCCAGCACTTGGGAGGCAGAGGCAGACAGATCTCTGTGAGTTCAAGGCCAGCCCGGTCTACAAAACAAGTTCCAGGACAGCTATGGCTATTATACAGAGAGACCCTGTCTCAAAAAAACAAAATAATAATAATAATAATCATCATCATCATCATCATCATCATAATAGCCGGCGTTGGTGGCACACGCCTTTAATCCCAGCACTCGGGAGGCAGAGGCAGGTTGATCTCTGTGAGTTTGAGGCCAGCCTGGTCTACAAGAGCTAGTTCCAGGACAGCCTCCAAAGCCACAGAGAAACTCTGTCTCGAAAAACAAAAATAAATAAATGTAATAATAATAATAATAATAATAATAATATAACAATAATAATAATAACCCACATTTCCACCTTAGCCTTCTGTAAGAGGCATACTTCTACACTAAACTACAGCTCCTGTCTAGGGGTGAGGATCCAGTCCATCCAGCCATGTATCCATTCAACCAACCGGTGCATTTCAGATGAATAGTTACAGAAACAGCTCTGCCTGGTGAAGATCACTGAGATAACTACTGAGGCTGGGATCATACCAACAGGCACATGGTCAAGACAGGAGTGTGCCTGCAGAATTGATACCCAGGCTAGAGGAGAAATGAAAGTCCAGCCACAGTGATGCCACCCGGGCATGCTATATGTACATGTTGATAGAACAGTATGCATGTACACAATTCAGATAGTTAGAACAGTATGCATGAACACAATTCAGATAGATAGAACAGTATGTATGTACAGAATTCAGATAGATAGAACAGTATGTATGTACACAATTCAGATAGATAGAACAGTATGCATGTACACAATTCAGATAGAACAGTATGTATGTACATAATTCAGATAGATAGAACAGTATGCATGTGCAGAATTCACATAGATAGAACAGTATGCATGTACACAATTCAGATAGATAGAACAGTATGCATGTGCAGAATTCAGGCATTAGAACACTATGTTTGAAAGCCCCAGAGGGAGTATGGTTCAGTGATGGAAGAGAGAAATTCCCTGTGGAGATCCTGCTGGCTGTTGGTGAACTGGGAAAATTCACGAAGGTCCTCACATGTAGAGGTTCTGACCTTTACCCTGAGAGCAGGACACCCTACAGCATTCTGTATGGGAGAATACTGCCACTCCAGCCATAAGGTTGAAGACTACACTGAGAGTATAGAATAAAGACTCCACTTTAAAGGAAGTAAAGGAAGTTTATTCTGAGCCAAACATGAAGGACTGTGATTCAGGAACATGGACTCAAGTTAACTTGAGTGACAGGTTCCACTATGGAAGATGGCGCATGAACTTGTATAGTCAAGAATTAAAAGGAAGTCATGAATCAGGACATTTGCCATTCCCATTGGTAGGAAGATCTGGTACACTCACTACAACAGAGTCGGGAGCCATAGCTTTCAGTTGTTAGAACATTCATGGCTATAGGATTGGTAGATGCTAGAGGCCTGTGAGGCGTAGTGATACACTTTAAGGAGTATTTCTACTGAGGAGGACATTGGATCAGATCCAGAAGTTAGGGTAATTGGTTAGTAAAGGCCAAGTAATGCAAGATTCTAGCTTGTGAACTATAGCATTCTGTCTACACAGTGTTCTGCTTAGTCAAGATTAGCAGTCTGCAGGACCTTAGTATTGCTACAGATTTTTCAGACAGTTCCTGACCTTAGGGATTGGGAAGTGACTTAGTAAAATCGCATCAGGTATAGCTGTTAAGGAGCCCATGGAGTACTGTATCTTAAAGAAATGACTGGACCAGGGCTAACAGTGGACCTGACAGGTGATCCTAACCCTGTGTACAAGGTGATTGCATATTGGGGAAGGGGGATTGGGGTTGCTACAGACATCTCTAACATGGTCAGATATATTTAGTAAAAATTTTGAAACTGGACCATGTTTGCCTCACAGTCCCACAAAAGTGGTATAAGAGAAACACACAAAATGGCAAATGAGTAGCATGCAAAATGAGCCGCATGTTTTAAAATGTGTGATTTATTTGCATGATTCCAATGTAATATAAAATTTTGAAATTATACTTACTCATGTACTTTCTTTGATTTAACAGCTTTTAATCTGGAGACTTGTCGCCTTATGGTTTCAATGTTGGACGTATCCTTTACCTTCATGGTGGTCTAGAGTGTTAATCCACAGCACAAAAAAAAATATCTTTCTAAGACATTTCATCTCAGGATGAGTAACAAGTAAATATAAAATAACAAGCAACCACCAAAAAGCTTGATGAAATAACTAGCCGTTAGAATGTAATTTGGTGTGAAAAGCAGGCAGGAAGTTTAGTAAATGGAAGACTGGTTGTTCAGAATTGCAAAAGGAGCCAGAGGTGTGGTGGCTCGTGCCTGTGATCACAGGACTCAGGATGCTGGGGCAGGAGGATCACTTCAGTTTGAGGGCAACAGGAGCTATACTGTGAGTTGGAGGTTAGCCTGAACTGTAGAGATCCTTTCTTAAGAGAGATAGGTGGGAGAGTGTGTGTTAGAGTTAGTTCAGTAAGGCATCAAAGTAGAGAAGAATGCCAGCCAGTCATTTGGTTAGTGTGTCACTCATGGTACTTTCCACCTCAACTCACTTTCTACAGCTGAAACCATTGGTTCTTAGGTATTAGACTATCAGAACCCATGGCCTGCAACACCCAGGGAGCACACCCAATTCCAGTAAGAAAACTGCTTTTTACTTGTCTGGCAATGCCGTGTCATCACGTGTTCAGAGCTTTAAAGCCATGGGCCAATTATTGCATCATTTGCCATTAATGTTTTGTATTATAGCAACAAGAATATAGAATAGCTTTTTTAAAATTTGGGGTGTCATTTTGCCATTTTAACAGAAGGAATATTGATCCCCTTACCCTTCCTCAACCTCTTGTGAAATCATTAAAGCTATGAAATAAGACAGTTTGGGTCCTTGATTATGCTCCAGAGAGATATGTCTGGCACCATGGGATTCAATGAATTTAAAGAGCTCTGGGCTGTGCTGAATGGCTGGAGACAACACTTCATCAGTTTTGACAGTGACAGGAGTGGAACGGTGGATCCCCAGGAACTGCAGAAGGCTCTGACGACGATGGGTTCGTATTACCGACTGGAGTTCTCCGTTACCCTACTAAAGATGTTTTGTTCGCCCCTAAAAGCGTGTGCTATATTATTCCAGTTGTTTATTTTTAATGCTTTTGATATTGTTGTTGTTTTGGGATTTTGTTGTTGTTTTCTTTTGTTTTCACCAACCTTCAACCTTTTCTCTGCTGGGTGATTTTCTGCCTTCCAGGATTCAGATTGAACCCCCAAACTGTGAATTCAATTGCAAAGCGATACAGCACCAGTGGGAAGATCACCTTTGATGACTACATCGCCTGCTGTGTCAAACTGAGGGCTCTCACAGGTGTGTCCCTGAAACCTTTCAGCAAGACCAGCCTAGAAGACTCTTTTTATGACATGTCTCCTCTTTCCACGCCTCTGAACTTCCATTCTTCCCAGTTCTTTTTATGGTTTTAGGGGGTGTGTTAGAAGACCCTTAATACAGCTCTTAAGCAAATAGAGCATAATATGCTATTCAGAATTTCTTGGGCGTTGGTGGCACACGCCTTTAATCCCAGCACTCGGGAGGCAGAGGCAGGCGGATCTCTGTGAGTTCGATGCCAGCCTGGTCTCCAGAGTGAGTGCCAGGATACACTCCAAAGCTACACAGAAAATCCCTGTCTCGAAAAACAAAACAAAAAACAAAAACAGAATTTCTTTTAGATGAATGAATAATTGTAGTACATTCAGATATAATTGTCTATATTTTAAATGTGTTTGTGGTTCTGCGGTCACAGACTGCTCACACATGCTAGGTAAACCCTGGGCCATGGTGCTACACCAATCACAGAGTGCAGTTGTGAGTCGTTCTCTTCAACTGTGAAACGTTTGAAAAGAGCAAATGTAAAGCTAATCATTTTTGATTGATCCACGGGGCTAAAATGAGTGCGATATTTTGTCACAGCCCGTTTATCGAATTTAGGAACTGTAGCCATCTGTTTCCTTGCTTAAGCAGTGCTTGCGTTACTACAGTGTTTATAGCCCTATACTTTCACTGCAGTTAAGGGCCTTGAAAGCTGAAATACTTCTATTGAGACCAGTCATTTTTCTCAGCTCCATCTGCCCAGAATGTTACTGCTATATACTAAATCTTTTAATATTCCTAATGCTGACTATCTTTCTTTGGCCTTCTGTTGACTGGTTGTAGAATTTAAGTGTTACTGGAGTTTGATCCCATGTCAAATAGTTAGCTGTTGTGATTTCGGAAAAACTACATTTTACCGTGTTGTTTTGCAGATAGCTTTCGAAGACGGGATTCTGCTCAACAAGGAATGGTGAATTTCTCATATGATGATGTAAGTCTTAGCAAATAAGAGCTAAGTAGAAGACATACTGTACATAAAATGGGATTCCTTTTTGAAGTTAGCTATTAAGAATATGGACATGATGGCTCATGCATGCACTCAAGAGACTGAGGCAGGTGGATTGCTATGAGTTCAAGGCCAGCCTGAGCTATGCTTGTGGGACTCTGCCTCAAACAAACAAATGAACAAGCAAACAGAAAACATAACAGGACATGGTGGTCCATGCCTGTAATCCCAACACTTCTGAGAATGAGACAGGAGAATTACTTCAAATTCCAGCCCAGCCTGTTGCTTTTATTGACTGGGTCAAGTAAATAGATTTCCCTGTTGCTCTGAGACTGAGTGAAGCAGGTATCATAATAATGATGCCTCTTTCAGGCTAGGGTGATAGCATGCTTGGCAGACAAACATGAGGACCTGAGTTCAATCCTAGTACCCATGTGCAAAACCTATGAGACAGGTGGGACCCTATGCTTGCTGATGCTCCAGCCAAGCCTGGTTAGTGAGTTCAAAGCCAATGAGAATCACTCTCGAAAGGTGAGCAGTACCTGAGGCATGTGTCATACTTGAGGCTGTCCTTTAGCCTCTACATACATGTGCATCCCGACACACAAGCATACACTCTCATACATGCGTATATGAAGTAACAATAAGATCTCTTTCAAAGAGCCGTTGACAGGTTTCAGTCAGCCGTGTCCTAGGATGCAGACATGTCGTCTGCTCTGACCCTGTATAAAACACGTCACGGGGAGGTAGCTTGCATTACAGCTGTGCTTTGCATACCTGGGCTGTTCCTTGAGAACATAGGGCAGGCAACAACTGAAAGCACCATTTAAAGCAAGCTGTAATGACCTGGAGAGAGGGAAAAAGTATAGACTTTGGCATCAGAGGGGACCACTAAAGAGGTTTCTAAGTGTTCCTTTTCTCTCTAATAAGAATCATCGAGTTGGTTTAGCAGAATTGTCGTAGGAATTAGTACTGGGGCTCCTTACCAGTGTTGGAGTATAAGTTTAGGGGAGCAGAGTCAAGTGTAGGTCTCAACTTCTTTGGGAGGTCTAACAATCTTTTCACAGGGGTCACATATCAGATATCCCTGTATATCAGATATTTACAACAATTCATAGCAGTAGTAAAATTATAGTTTTGAAGTTGCAGTGAAGATAATTTTATAGCTTGTGGTCCCTGCAACATGATAAGGGTCACAGCAGTAGGAAGGTTGAAAAGCACTGGTCTAGGGGCTCTTCAGGGCAGTGACAGCAACACATAGCAAATACTCATGTTGCTAAATGGATGTTTCTGAGTTGCTGGAGCAGGGTCAGTTTCTCTGTGTGCATGACTTTGACTTGATGGAGCAGACTGTACAGGATGATTGGGTCAAAAGTGCCCTGCTAGAGTAGCAGGGTGAAATCAGTTTGGAAGTCGTCACATGGTATGAGAGTGTAAACTTGGTATTTGTTCTTGTGGGCAAGTGCTTTTGACCATGACTGTTTCTAGACTCTTAAATATTATTTGGGAAGTGATTCCTCCTTCCCATAAAGTGAGGGACTCATCGGACTTTACGATAGAAAGCTCCCCTACCAATAAGACCATTCCCACCCGGGCGTTCATTTATGCATAACTTTGAAAGTTGGGGCTGTTTTTGTTATTTTTGTTTACCCACAATGCCAAGATAAAGAACTAAAATGGAAGCTGCCCCCAGAGAGGCTATGGCACCCTCAGTATTTGCAGTCTGTAGTGTAACATTAATTTTCCTCTTTAAGTTCATTCAGTGTGTCATGACCGTCTAAGTCAAGAAGAAGTTGTCTGAATATACTCAACATTCCAACTGGAGCCCAAGCTTGCTTCCTCCTGCCTTCAGTGCTGTGTGCAGATTTCCAACAACACTCCCTGACAACTGTTGAACGGGATTGTGACTTTATATACAACCGAAGCTTCATTTTTAATTTTGATAATAAATCCCTGAGGTTCAATTAATATAAGAACAAGTGTGTTGTACCAGCCAGAACCTCCTTGAGCCACTATTAACCAGGCCTTATTTTCCTGCTGTCTTTTATATAAACTTAAGTATGCAGAGAGTTTAAAGCATATTGTATATTTTCTTGTGACATGAAATCTTTTCATCAGATTTAGCTGTTGTCCTTTCTTGCCCTGGAGAATGTGGTTGTGTTTTGTGTGAGATATTCTTATATAAGTGATGTGGGTCCACAGGGTGCAAAACAAACCAGTGCACAAGGTAATATACACACTAGAAAGAAGTGCCAGCTCCAGGACTCACCGGGCTTAAAAGCCTTGGTTGGACAGAGGTATTGAATGACTGTCTTCCTCTTTAGAAACCAATAGATAATTTGTCACAACATCCTCCTCTGTCATCTATCCAAACTGTTGTTAATTATACCTAAAAGTCTTCTATATTATAAGCTTAAAATTCACAGGAAAAGACTAAAAAGGGAGATAAGAATATATTAACTGTTTATCTTTGACTGATGGGATTCTAGATGACTTTAATTTCCTTTACATGTATTTCCATATCTCACAAAATTTTATAATGTGTATGCTTCCATCTTAAAACCAGATGTTGGGGGCAGAGAGACAGCTCAGCAGTTAAGAGCATGTACTGCTCTTGCAGAGGACTCAAGTTCCCAGCGCCCATGTTGGGTGACTTAAGCACTGCCTCTGGCCTCCACAGGCACCTGCACTTGGATGCACATACCCTGGAACAGATGTGTATGCACAATCATAACTAAAAGTAATAAGAATAAGAAAACCAGACAGAATCATTCTTAAAACATTGTTGAAATCCATTTTTAAATGTCATGTGTTAATGTACTTAAACATGCACAAGAAAGGAATTTAAATGAATGAGTCAATTGTTGATCTGGCTTAAAACACTGGGAGTAGGATCTCTCTTCCCACTAAATTTCCAAGTGTTCTACAATCAGGTTACACACACACACACACACACACACACACACACACACACACACACACACGCACACACACGCACACACGCGCGCGCATGTAATTTTTTTTTCAAATGTTTGAATAATTGGCTTGCTGGCAATGCCTTGCTATGTATGTGGCTTGGTCATTTTATGTAAGGACAAGACACCCAGTGTTGCCACCTTTGAAGAGAATTCTTATCCCATGGGGTAGTTCTGAGTATGCAGAAGTGTGTTGATAGAAAGAGCATCTGCCGTATTTGTTTCTTACAGTTAGCTAAAAATGATAAGATTCTCGCTAGCAATGCATCTGTCTTGTCAGGAACAATGTGAACGTGACCAAGTGAATGATTAACTCTCAACAGGTGAAATAAACATTTCATAAGCCTCTCCAGCCTCATTTCACAAATATATGTTGATAATGTCAGTATATACATTACATATATGTAGTCATTTCGTATTTGCTGACCCTAACTTACTATGTTTTTAGTCAGGTTATGTGTCGGAGTGTGACACCGCCTGCTGTGTCACACTGTGACACACTGCTGGCAAGTCTGGGTTTCATTTCAAATGTTTTATCTGTACTGTCACAGAGCTTTGCTTCAACCTGGACCCAAGCTGTCCAGGAAAAGACCAAGGGTGCTAGGAGGACAAGGAGGCTGGGACTGTCTTATAAAGCCCTAACACTTGCTATTCAGTTTAAACTGACCTAGATCTTCTGAGGAAATTAGAATTTCAAGAAATCATTTCCTAGGTGAACATAAACAATAAGGAAACTGACCCAAGGTGATGGATGACCCCATAGTTAAGCTGCCCTATCATTTGCATAACCCCAAGATGTGCTATTTATATTTTGGTTCTGAACTTGCTTCTGGGTACATCCTCAAGGATTATAAATTGTCTTTCTGGTATTCAGGTTTTAACAATATTTCAAGACAAGTCTTCATCAAGAGTTAAACATCACAGGTCAAGAGAGAATTTAGGAGACAAGTCCCTTGCTTCCTCATCAGAGGAACAGCCCAACAAATGGAATGCCACTTTTTCTCCCACCTCCTCAGGGACCATGAGAATGGAATCTTCTGACAGCTTCTCAGAGATGCTGGCCAGGGGAAAAAAATGAAAGAGCTTCACATCAAAATAACATAAATCTTTTATTGAAAGTCACTTTATTGATGTTACAATGAGAGTAACATAGAAAACTCTGATATATTATTAGCTTCAGAAGTGAACACTAATAAAATTGTGCCAGAAAGTTAAATCTCCAATTACAGTGACCTTTAAAAACAGCAAGATTTTGTTTACCTACAATATGAGAACAACTTTATAACTTGAACGGCCATAAAACAAACCACACTTGCTTAGGAAGGCAATCACCATTTACATTTCTGTTGGCGTTTGCCAAAACCCAGGAGTTTTAAAATAGCATAAGAACCGGAAGTGCGTGCGGAGTAGCAGAGAGGAGGCTTGAATGATGTGAATCTAAGTATACACACACACACACACACACACACACACACACACACGAGTACCTGGTTAGTCCAAGTGAACCACACTGATGCTCTCAACACATCCCCATGGGGTGGCCTCTGTTATCTTAGATGGGTGCCACCCTCGGAGGCTATGAATATGGGAAGCACTGGCAGAGACCTAAAGCCAACTAACATGAGCTGCTTTGGTTAGGCGAAATGAGCCATTTCTGGAAATTGTCATTTGGAAATGCTAGTTTGGGGGCAAGTCTTCCAACAAGTTGAAAAAAAAAATGCTCTGTATCCTGAAGGAACCTTTTGCTAAGCACTTTGCAGTTAGTGTTAAAAAAAAAAAAGTTTTCCATTAAAAACAAAACAACAACAAAAAAAGGTGTTGGGTTATTTGTGCCCATTAAAAGAGGAGCTGCAGAGTTGCAGTTTGATATTGTGCTGGATTAGAAAGGAAAAGTGGGTTTTCAAATTAGGCAGTGATACAAGTGTGTAATTTAACAGGAACCCTTTTTGTTCCTCCTAAGTGTCTGGATTCATTTCAGCACGTTCTGTGTTGTGTTATCTGATAAAACGTAGCACCGCTATATTTAAAGATTTGGGCTATTTGCATTATTTTAAAACTCAACTATCAGAACAGATCATGTCCTGAAATATAAGCTGAATGCAGAATACACGTACATGCATCTTCATACATTCAGGGAAACGAACCTTTGTTCACAAACAGAACTGATGGCCATTGTGTATACTGACTTAAGATTGCTTCATCTCACTGTGTGCCTTTTTGTAAAAGGAAACAGAATAAAATACATTTTGTTGGGATTTGATTCCATGGATGCCTGTGATCAACACTCCTACCACTCCCGAAGCCCCTTCCAGCACGATGCAGGTCAGTGAACAGTGCAACAGGGACACAGCACTGGACAGGAAAATCTGTAGAAAACTAAAACTCCAGAAAACTGCGAAGCGCACAGTCTGCTGCTGGCGCCCTCTGCGTCCCTTCAGCGTGGCCAGTGACAATCTTGATCGCTTCTGCCTGCTTCACGAGGATGTGCACTGTGGGCCTGTGCTGGGACTAAATGACCCAGGATCTTCCCAAACTCTCTGTTGCTTATTCCCTTCCTGAGATTTAGACCCTGAGATCCATTTCTTAGTGACTTTCCAAGGTGCACAATCAAACCAGCATGTTAAAAGAAAATGAAAGACGACCTTCCCTAGTCCTAATCCTGTGGTTCTCCCAGTTTCTATTTTACCCAAAGAAGGCACTAGCCTGCATGCTAGGGGGCGTTGCTAATCACGAGGGAAAGTCCTGCTCAGACAATTTGGAAGTAGGAAGGTCCTAAATGCAGCCATCAGATCCCATAGTAATGATACTGTTTTCTAAGGCCAGGGATACAAAGGGCACAAATGCAACGAACAATGGTTTTGATTTTATGTTTACTGACTTTAGATGCTCCATGTTGAGGACTGACAAAACCATGACCAAAACAGGATTGGAAATAACTACTTCTGCTTTCCAAGTCTGGGGGGGGCGGCAATTTTGTTCTGCACCTGCAGGGGTGGTAGGAAAACTCTAAGAGCTGAAAATGCCTGCTCCACAGAGCATATGCTGTCAGCAAGTGCCAATAGTGACCAGCAGGGACATTTTAACAGCATGCTGCTCATACAGGCAGATGGGCTGCTGCCTGAGCCAATTTTCACAACTGTCGATTAAATTTCATATGACAATAGCAAATGACAGGGTGAAGTGAATAAATGAACAAACTTGACTCTAAAGCCCTGCAAGAAGAGCACAAATACCACACTTGGCCGGGTTCAAAGATAACCATAAAAACCAAAGAACAAAAACACAAAGGGCAACAGGTAACATAGCTACAGAAGGCATAGGGCCATGGGCAGGATGAAGTGTAGATATGCAAGGTGATACCAGAAGAAAGGCAGGTGGACCTGTTCTGGAACACACAGCAGCCTCCCACCCACACCCTGGGAGGGCAGGGAATGTGTGGTGTTATCATCACTGGGGCTTCTATTAGATACCATCAATCTTTCATACATAAATTCTATATTGCACTGACCTTCTGTACAAACACTATTTTAAAAGCCTTGTAAAACAACAAGGAAAAGAAACTGTATAATGAAATGAGATGCCCAGGTTGCACTGCTCAGAAGGTATCTCATCCCCAGACAATGCTTCTGTTAAGGAACCTAAAGATGGGCTGTTCCTCATTTAGCATCTAAGTGAGAGGCTGAGACATGTGCTTTTTGTTCTTTATAT
The DNA here is from genome assembly GCF_003668045.3 of Cricetulus griseus. Classification (NCBI taxonomy): domain Eukaryota; kingdom Metazoa; phylum Chordata; class Mammalia; order Rodentia; family Cricetidae; genus Cricetulus; species Cricetulus griseus. The sequence goes on from NW_023276806.1 coordinate 186,809,567, forward strand.
CCAACCACTACACAACAGTGAGAATCACCATGCTGCACCATCTAAGCACCACCCATCTCCTGCTTTCTGCAGAATGCATGTGACTGGGGCCGTTCTGTATCCCGCTGACTCTAGAGGAAGGTTTCCCACCTAAGAACAGTTGGCCAGGAAGAGTTGGTCTGGCCAGTCTGTTCCTTAAGGCCTCTCTGTTACTTCAGGCCTCCCAGGTCACACTGTGGAAAGACTTAAACATTCCTTTACATGGGAATGAAATGAGCTATTGAATGGAACATCTCAGGCATTTGGGCTTTCTGCAGTCGTACTGATGCCAAGAGAAAGAGAAACGGCATAGTAATGATCCCACAGTAGACTGGGAAGTATGAATATTAGTTGCACCACTCAAACCACTATGGAGCTTCAAAGTTCCTCTCAAAATAGACATTTAAGAGAGAAAAAAATCACTGTGCTTGTACTTGATTCCATGAGTCTATTCTATCTACCTCAGCGAATGAAGTCATACGTAGTTAAGATGAATGATCTACATCACTAACACCGGTAAGTCTACCGATACATCTTGAAGCTAACCATCAACACTAAAGTCTGTTGGTTCCAAAAACAATTCTAAGAATGCTTAAACATGGGTGATACATACCCTACGAGAACATTAAAGCTCTTGTGTTTCTAAAATCAGTCTGCAAACGAGAGCAACTGTCTCTCCCAAAAGGCACGTGACAATGACAGTGATTTTTCAATGATAACTTCAGGAAAAATAATTGATGAGGAAAGACATGCAGGGAGACAGATAATCAGTTCACCAGCTAGCCACTTGTGAATTCTTCCAAACCAGGGCTTATGTAAGTAACTCTAACTACCAAGCGTATTTACATGAGGCACCTTTCAGTCAAAGCTATAAACTCTTTTCTTGTAGTCAAAATAAACCTTATTTTACACTAGCACTTTATATACTCAGTACCAGAAAACATTCAGTGCACATTTGAAGTGATCTTGTTCAAAGGCCACTTCATTTGCTACATCTTTCTATTGGTCACCTCTCTGCCCTTCTGTCCTTGCCTTGAGCTATATGGAGACGTTGCTCCACTCATCCATGCCTTTGTCTAAGATTGTTTTATTGAGCCATCAGCAAGCTCTAGCCTTTCCTGTTATGGTAAACTGTTTTTCCTGTATGATTTTGTCTAAATTAAATGGATTTCCCAGCATCTTCCAGGTGTTTGGGGAGAATGGACCATTACAAAAGACATAAACTGAGTACACCCCTGCCTTCCAGTCTGGCCCTTCAGCTGGGACATCTTAGACAATTCTACACAGAGATGAAACAAACCGACCCTGGACACTTGTGGGAGAAATCAAATGTAGAGTACATTTCTGATGTCTTGTCTGATGACTCCATCCCTCACATAAAACAGTAAGGAAAGGGGCGGGGCAGGAGTATACTGCACAGCAGATCATATGATTGACCCTATGAGTTTCAGATCTCACTAGAGTGTCTTTCTTTTTGAGTGATAAAATTGCATTAGAACAGCTATTAATTTTTCATTTTAAATAACAAGATTTCACATAAAATATCATTTTTCAATGGATCAAACTGTATACAGCTCAAAACCTTTGGTTCTTTCCCCTGAAGGCTAATAGTGACCTTTGTAGGTACTGCATCTATGTAGCCTTAGACTTTATTGATCTTTTATGCCCTGTTGAGTCTTCTAGACACCATCTTGTTCAAAGTCATCCAGAATGACCTACTGGGACTTACATCCCAGTGATGTTAAATGCATTAAAGTTGTGGAAACAGGCCACCCCTTTCACAGATAAGAATGGTTGTAAGGGTTTTGTTAAGGAGCCCAAACTTCAGGCCAGAAAGGGCTCAGGTACTGGTCAGATGGGAGCTGCCCACTCAGTGGTCTGTGTCTTTGGTGCATCTGCTCAATCTCAGCAAGACACTTTCTGGAGGGGAGGGCACTCCATGGCCTCCAGGTACCGAGTGAGAACGGCTACTGTGACGGGCACCATGTGTCTTAGATGTGGAAGAGAAGGCTGGCAGATTCCCAGAGAGTCTGTCAGCTCCAGCATGTCCTGATGCTGCATGGCCACCACATATAGAGATCCCACCTTCAGCAAGATGCAGAGGCCAGATGCTTGTCTGAGCACTTTGATCTCTTACGCAACAAAACCTCCTCCACACTGTACACACTTTAAAGGGAAATCACATGGTTTAGATGACTGCCAGTTATGGAAAGATGCTCTTACAGCATCGACCACTCTATTTACAACATCATCCACTTCCACTCTCAAGACCACAGGATGAAGGACAATGAGAGAATTGTGACTGACTGTTTTTAGGCATTTGGCAAAATACACTTATATGTAACAGTTCCTTTTTAAATTTAAAAAGGTTTACATATGTACAGTTGTCCTTGTATGCTAATATAAATATGAAAAGTAAAAAAAAATAAAAATACATGTTTAAAGTTAGCATATGGGTATTGGCCTCTCGAAGCTGTGCAGTCCTGCAATCTGTATGCCTCAGCCCTGCATGCTAGTGTCTATTATGGCATGTTGTTTCCTTGTATATGGAAAGCAATGCACAGAAGCTTCATGCATATGGCGTTATTGTTTGCAATGAGGATATGTTTCAGAATGCCCAGTTCTGAATCCACTTCTGTCCCTCAGGAAAACCTACTACATTTGGGTCATGTGAGTTTAGTTTTATTGATATTCTACAGATGTCTGCCATGCGGATTATCCATTCACATACCAATACCAGACCATAAATGGTTCCATGTTGTAGTGTAAAATTCCAGTAGGTCTTTTTACTGTTTGGTTAAACTTTAAGCCAATGACAAGAAGAAAACAGCATCCAGGCATGACCCATGGCTTCCTCTCCTCTGGCATCTCAGAGCGCCTTCAAATCGTGTGAAGAACAGATAGATTCGCAGTGATTTCTGGGTGGCTGGGTTTCTATAAAAGTTGAAGTAAACAGTTTCGATGTGACACATGTAAACAGTTGTTCTTAAATGGATGTCTCCCATAGCTGCAAACAGAGGAAAGCAAAATCATACACTGTGAAAAGCAGAAAGCAGACTTTCTGAGCTATGAGAAAGGATTCCACCCATACATAAGTAGCTATGGCACACGAGCTTGTCTAATAAATGGATAAAAGAAATACACAAACGTTGTTTAGCTCTCTCCTAAACCTGCTGTTGACATCTCTTTGTGTGTGTGCAGGGGGTACATGTATGTGAATGTGTGTGTACATATGCCTATACAAAGCCATGAGAAGGACAGACAAGGATTTTGGGAATCTTCCCCTAGTGTTCCCATCTCATCTCCTTGAGACAGGGCATCTCACTGGCCAGTGAACTCCTGTCTCTGGCCCCCAGTGCTGGCTCTACAAGCACAGGCATCGAACCCAGGTCTGCATGCCTCCACAGCAAATTCCTTGCTCACTAGCCATCTCCCAGCTCCAATATCAATGGTTCAAACAATGGTTACTTAAAATTTCAAATAAATATCACACCTCTCAGAGAATTTTAAAATATTATTTTAAGATGTCTGTTTCCTTTATTTCCCTCCTGTATTCTGCCAGCTAGAATAGTGATTCTCAATCAGAGCTTTGTAAACCTATCTGCAGAAATGTGTGTGTGTGTGTGTGTGTGTGTGTGTGTGTGTGTGTGTGTGTGTGTGTGTGTACGTGTACATATGGGGGATATACATGCATATGCATGCCTGTGCATGTGGGGATGAGAGGTCAATGTCAAGTGCCTTCGTTCATGATTCTCTATTTCATGTTTTTTTTTTTTTTCCATTTCATTTTTTGAGAGGGAGTCTCTGAACTTGGGGCTCATGGGTTTGGCCAAACTATCTGGCCAGCAAGCTCCAGGGTTCCTCTTGCCTCTGCCTCCTCTGTACCAGGACTACAGGCATGCACCAACATACCTGGCCTTTTACATGGGTACTGGGGATTTGAACTAAGGCCATTTATGCTTGCACAGCAAGAACCTTCTCCTCAAAAGTTTTAAAATCTACACCAACTAAATCAAAATCTCACTGGCAGGATTTAGCTTTAAAATACTTTGGAGCTCTTCAGACAGCTCCCATGCACAGCCAAGGCTGAGAGGTCTGACTCCATCGATACAAACACCGTCCCCATAAACATCACTGTGGGCCTGTGAGCTCTATCACTGACTGCAAGCAACTGTTCCCTAGTAGCTGATGTGTTAGAGTAGAGGGATGCATGCTTTCCATCCCTTCCTTTATTTGCCTCTACTGAGCCTGGCCAGATCTACTTTGCGCAGTAAGGGCCTTCATGGATGGCAAATGACTTTGGCACACTCAGACCGGCATCTCAGTTCACCAGAGAAGAGGGTTAATTTTTTAAAGCCTGCCAATGAAAATATACTGCCAGTCTATATGACTCATGTATAAATATTTTACACAAGAATGAAGAAAGCATGATTAGAGTGGCGTAGGTTATATTTAACTTCCATCTACATTCTATTTTAACAGGATATGAGATATTTCATGGCATGTAAATTTTGGGGGGAAGAAAAGGAGACAACACAATTACTATTTTTTTTCTCTGTTTTGTTTTGTGAGACAGAGTATCATGTAGCCCAGGCTGTTCTGAAACTCACTGTGTATCTGAAACTTGCCTTAGTCTCCTGACTTCTTTCTTCTACCTGTCAAGGGCTTTAGTCACATGGCACCATGCTGCATCAAGTATATCTTTCTAGGTATGTTACTTTAACATGCTTGCCCAAACCTTGGTGGAACTCTTGTTCTAATAGAAATTGTATCATACTCCACAGAGGCATGGAAAAGCCACTTGAGCTTCCTACCTCAGGCCAGGTTTATATTATCTTTGCTATTAAAAAGATCTACTCTGGAGCTGGAGAAATGGCTTAGTGCTTAAGAACACTTGCTGTTTTCCCCCCAGAGGACTCAGGTTCAAGTCACAACACCCACAGAACAGTTCACAACTGTCTACAATGCCCATTCCAGCAGGTTCAGCATATTCTTCTAGCCTCTGGAGGTACTAGGAATACACACGATATACACACATGCATGCAGGCAAAGCGCTCATACATAGAAAATGAAGATAAGTAAGTCTTAAATGTTTTCAAAAAGACACCATTGTCTTTTGGAGCCCAATGGAACTCTCAAATCTAAGGATCTTTTTGAGTGGAGAGGAAGTAATCATAGTGCTCAGGGGTGTCCCAGGCACAGAAAATGTGAAGGCTTAGATGGTCGTCTGGAGTGGGAGAGACAACTTTGGCTTCAATGAGTTTGCAGGAAAAGACAAAACAAAAAACACTTAAGAAAACTAAAAGTCATGATTATCCCTGAGAGAAACAAGTAAAAGACAATTTTAACATCATCAATAGCAAGAGGCATGATAGCCCACTCCTGGGTGGCTTTAACAGCAGGCTTGTTGGTGCATTTTCCACAACTCACCAAAACAGCTGAAAGACAAGGGCCACCCACTCCACAGGATTTTTCTATATTGTATATGGCTGTCCCACACAACAGACATAAGTCAGATTTTCTATACAGATATTCCAGCAATGGAGTCCTCATGATTACACTGCTCAGCCTATGGGAAGAGCATGGGACACCCATTTCTCCTTCCTGGAGAACTGTTATTTTCATGAGTTCTCATTTGTTAACATCTCTAATAATCTACACTTTGCCATGGTGACAGCTAAGAAAACACCCCCAGCTTGATGGAGCAAAACAACGATGCAGACAATTTACCAGGAAAAGACATGAAGTGCTAAACTTACAACTCTGAGGAGGGAAGGGAGAACAGCCACTTGCTTACCACATAGCACACCACAAACAACTGGATGTCTACAGACAAAGCCTGAAAGTCCAGCGCTGACAATCTACACTGTGTGAAGATGCATAACTGTGATTGGTTTAACAAAAAGCTAATGGACAATAGCTAGGCAGGAGGTAGAGGCAGCTCTTCTGGACAGAAAGAGTTCTGGGAAGAAGAAAAACTGATCAGCCAGCCAGACATGGAATAACCAGGATGGGCATAATGGAGATAAGATAACAAGTGAATGGAAGAATGTAGATTTTAAAATATGGGTTAATTTAAGTGTAAGAGCTAGTTAGAAACAAGCCTTAGCTAAGGCAGAACTTTCATCATTAACATAAGTCTCCATGTCATTTTTTATGAGCTGGCAGACAAAAGGAAAAGTCCACTTTTACATGACTTAGTCTTCAATTCCATCTTTAATCATTTCCAGTATTGACACACAGAGGTAGTTTTCACAATGAACAAAATGTTGTTTCATATTTGTATAGACTTCATGATTACAGTGATCTGACCAGCTGTGTTTTTTTCTTTCTTTTCTTTTTTCTTTTTCTTTTTCTTTTCTTTTCTTTTTTTCTTTTTTCTTTTTTTTTTGGTGGTGGTGGTGATTATTTTGTTATTGTTGTTTGTTTTGCTGACTCTGGGTTGGTCAAACCAAAGTACAAACAACCCACATTATCTTGAGGCCCATAATTTCAATTCAGGATATGTGAGGCTCTAAAACACCTTCAGATCCTAAAAATTCTCAGAACCCTGTGCTGAATAGATCTGATTTTTTTCTCATAAGAGCAACATTATAATGTAACTTTCCATAGGGGTCCAGACATAGTGATCACTCTTTCCAGGCCTGAGTGTTACAGAAACCTCCAAGGGCTGGTCTGGCTTCCAAATCCTACTTTATCCTAAATTCCACAGAATGAATTCACGGGGGTGGGGGTAGGGGTGTTGTGAGACAGGGTATGCTGACTAAGTATAAGAGGGATTTAAATAGAGTTTCTGGTAAATTGTATTTTTATCATAAAGATGAACATGTCCCTATTAGTTTTGAATTTGGCTTTCTGGGGGTAGTAGGGATGGCTCAGTGGCTAAAGGTACATGCTGCTTTTGCAAAGGACTGGAGTTTGGTTCTCAGCACTCATGTGAGGCAGCTGTCTGCAACTCTAGCTCCAGGGACTCCAATGATGCCCTCTTCTGGCCTCCATGGGAACTATACTCTTATACTCACACACACACTCACATCATTAAAATAATAAAAACAAACTTTGTTAAAATTTTGGCTTTTTGGAGTTCATAAGTGTGGCTCAGAGTTAGAGCAAGTTTTGTCTACCAAGGTAGCAAGGCCCTGAGGTTAAACCCTCCTTACCACAAAACTAAGTAGATTTTTTTCCTTCCTTCCTTTCTTCCTTCCTTCCTTCTTTTTTTCAAGACAGGGTTTGGAGCCTGTACTGGAAATTGCTTTGTAGACCAGACTGGCCTCAAACTCACAGAGATCCATCTACCGCTGCCTTCCAAGTGCTGGGACTAAAGGAGTGTGCCACTACCACCCAGCACTAAGTTGATTTTTTAAAAAGATGGAAAATGCTGTTAAATTTTACCATACTCTTTGTAGCATTCTTTCAATATTTCAGATTTTTCAAATAGTTTTCCTTTGCATCTAAATTCTACCCTTGGTACCAAGACACTAATCTGGTTTTCTGCCATAGGTTCCTATTTCTGAACTCCTAATGAATTTTAATAAGTCGGCAAGAGGTCTGAGCAATCAAACTGGACATGGAGAGAGAAAAAAGACCTTTCAAAGCTTCATAAAACAAAATACATCCTTTTTTTTCAATCCCAGAGTTGAGTGAAACAATCATGAAAAATAAAGACATAAGTATAGGCTGGGCGTGGTGCACACACCTTTAATCCCAGCTCTCGGGAGGCAGAGACAGGTGGATCTCTGAGTCTGAGGCCAGTCTGGTCTACATAATGAGTTCCAGAACAGCCAAGGCTACACTGAGAAACCCTGTTTCAAAGAAGATACAAGTCCAAAACCAGTCATAATGTTGCATGCCTGTGATTCCAGCATCAGGATGCTGAGATGAGGCTTCAGCTTGGGCTACACAATGAAATTTTGTTTCAAAAGGGGGGGATAGAGATGAAAAGTAAGCTTAGAGATAACCAGTTGTGACCAAGTATAAAGCATGTGGGAATTGCTGTGTACCCTGGCACTCTGTCGGTTCACTGTCTTCTCCTCATCAGGAAGTGGAGGCATCGGGTATGGGTATTTTCTGCTGGAGGCAATAGACCCAGTTGATGAAGAAGGAGACTTGGCAGGAGACAGGGTCCTGAGATGTCGAGAATATAAGAAATAAATATCATGTCATGTATGGAATCACTTTTCAAATATCTAAAAAGCAGATTCAGAGCAAGCCCCCGATATCTACTTTCACTAAGTGTCTACGGCAAAGCTTTAACTATGGGGGAGACAACTGTCATTCAGAAACCAGCAAGCTGTGATTTTAGCTTCCTAATTCCACAGCAATGATGGAATGTCTAACTGGTACTACACAGAATCATCCTCTTAAACTACGAAGCCAATGATGAAATTTCTTTCACAATAAAACCTAACACGGAAAAAAGGGAAAGATTCTAAGAGCTCATAACAGTAAATTAAGTAAACAGCATGTTAACATTCTACTTTATTTTACTACTTAAAATGTTTCTCTAAGTACAATACTCTCAAATAAGATCTTAAAACATAACCATGGATATATTCTATTCATTGGTTGCTAAAGTCATACTCTACACAAAACTCATGCATTCAGAGGCCTGTGTGTTAGTTGTGAAGAACAAAGGAAAATACAAGGGTTTTAATAACAAATTAGTAAACATGCAAGCAGTAAGGAGTGCACAGTTCCAGCCAAACAAAGTCTGATGAGAACATACAAAAATGGTCTACTTCATCCCTGCATTGGCATATCTGGGAAAGCAGCAGTCTTACTCTGCTGTGGTTTGATAGGCCTATTGCAACTGCTGTACTTGTGACTGTGCTGAGCATGCTGGGAAAGACATGTCTGCGCCTAGCTTCTCTGTGAGAGTCCCTACTGGAAACCCCTGAACACTACATGCAACTCAAGACTTCCTCTGCTGCGACCGGATCACCCTGGCACTGTGGTCATCAAACACTGGACCAGGAAAGGCTCCCGTGGCTTTTCAAACAAATTCTGATTTTTAAGATGCTGAATTCAATCTAACATTTGGAATGGCTTTTTTCCTATATACTCTGAGATCCAGGTAAACATTCTTGATTGACTTTAAAAGTCAGAAGTGGCCCCATTCACTTTTAAACATTAACTCCTACTTTTCCTTCTGTTTTTTTGAAGATTACTCAGGATGGCTCCTTACCAGGAACTGCTGGAAGGCAGCCAGAAAGCTACAAGGCTTCTCTTACACTGACACTCTCCGTACTGGGAAGATGGAAGTAATGAGTGATAGTACTTCAATTTCTCTTCAGTTCTACCAGAGTAGCACAGCTACAGTGTGTGTGTGTGTGTGTGTGTGTGTGTGTGTGTGTGTGTGTGTGTGTCTGCCTGTCTGTGTCTGTGAAGATATGCATGTGCACACAAGTACATGTGTACAGAGTATGCTGTGTATGTAAAACAGAGGTCAACCTCTGGTGTTGTTCCTGAAGCACAATCTACCTTATCCTTTGAGGCTGTGTCTCACAGGCCTAGGGTTAAGCTAGGTTGTCTGGACATTAAACCCCACAGTTGGCCTGTCCCTGTCTCCCCAGTACTGAGATTACAAACACAGGGCACCACTCCTAGCTTTTTTTGTGGGTTCTGGAGATGGAACTCATACAGCACAGAAAAGGTGCTACCAACAAAGCTTCTGATACATAAATTCATAATTTAAAAATTAAATAGTTTTTAAGGTAAATTAAAAATAAATAGGACCATGATTATTAGGAAACAGACTCAATATGTATCAAATAAGTGTAAAACTTGCCTATAGATCCAGCTTTTTTAGCCAAATCATTATGAGATTTATGAGAATCCAAGTTTAGGAAAGGCAGTCAGACATACAACCAAATCCTATTTATTCTATGGTCATGGAAACCAAGTCCTCATTTTAGTTTGCTGCAGCCGGTGTGTGTGTGTATGTGTGTGTGTGTGTGTGTGTGTGTGTGTGTGTGTGTGTGTGTGTGTGTGTGTGTGTGTGTGTGTTCATTGCATGAGCTGTTAGCTTATATGTTATAGCCACATCAGTCTTAACTTGGCCTTGGGCTCAAATGACCAACACTGTACATTCAAAACCATTCCAGTGAGAAGTGGTAGAGCAACCAGCCTTGCTCTGAAATATTTTTGCACGGGCACAAACAATAGTGACTTAAAACAAAACAAAACTGTATGTGTTCTTCAGAACCCCACAGAAATGACTGCATGAGTTCTCACAGTGGAACTTTAGGTAATTTATACTTTGGATCTTGAAGGGAAGAAGAGAAACCAAGCAGGACATTTTCAGCGGTGAAAAGCCAGGAAACAGATTCTTGTGTGTGGATGGAAAAGACCAGAGCAGAGATCAAAACGAAAGGAAAGGATAAGGTAAGCTAGCTTAGGGAAAATAAGCTGACAACCTATCACAATTGCCAAAGGGAAGCCTTTAATTCTAACCTGGCTTTCATTTAGCCAAGTGTCAGCTAAGCTCATTTGCTGACAAAGCAAAGTGAATTTCTGGATAAATATTAGTCATTTATCCTAGTGACATTAAAAAAAAAACATAATAACTACAGTGGGAGGTACTTGTCTGCCAATGGACTGTGGGACTGTATCTGACTTCTGGGGCTGCAAATCAAGAAGGGGGCACAGAGCCTCCTTCCTTACTGTGTTCACATGCTAATTTTATAATAATCTGTTCCAGAAGGATTGAAGTGTCCTCAGTCAGTTCTAGTCTTCCAAACCCTCTACAGCCTTACAGCAGCCGCAGAGAAATGATAGCAGCAACAGACTTGGGAGTCAGTGAGCAGCCAAGCTCCAGCTCTGCTTCTGATATAGGAGATGTGCTATTTTGGCTAACTCTTTGTATCCCAGTTTTCTCCATCCACAAAAAGGAGCCTACCTTTTGGGATGTGAGAAACATATATAGTAGGCATTTGACACCTTAGTTTCTATAATTCACTTGCAGAATCAATGTGGTTTCCAAAGATCATTGAAATGGACTTAAAAATAACGCTGATGAAGTGAGGAACCCATTGGGTAGCACCAAGAGCATGTACACCTCCTAGGGACTTGAAGGGCAGTGCCCCGGGGCAGAACTGCTCCCAGGATCTGGGGTGGTGATCCAATGTTTTTTCTCTGATTTCACCTGCACTTTTCCAGTGGCCTGAAGACATTGGGAGCACAGTTAGGGTAAGTACTGTCATATGAGAGCACACCTGTAGGTTTTACTGTCTGTCCTTGTAGTTCAGGGCTACTATGTTTTCATTCATTGGCAAACCAGTTTGCTGCAGTCACTAAGTCTCCACTACATGTTGGTAAGAATGTCCCAAATCCAACCCCACATGGGTGATTAAGAAGATGACCTGTGTCCCCATCTTCGGGTGTTATCAAGAGAGGTAAAGCACAGGTTTGGTGAAGCCCAGGCTTGGGTGTGAGCACACTTAGGCCTACCTATGTGAAGGTTAGTTGGGATGGAGGGTAGACAATGCTCTGATGCTGCTCAGAATTGGGCTTATCTTAATTACTTCCCACTGCTACTGAAATGCAGAGTTGATCTCCAAGCCTTACCAGCCCCAACCCTTCTTAGTCAAAAAAGACTTTTGAAAGCACAACTGTCCACAGACTTTACCATTTAAACAAAAACATACATTTTTTATAATTAATTCCTTAATGTGAGTCTGTGCTGTAGGTACCAGCCACTCTGCTTAAAAGATGAGATAAAGGAACCCTCTCAAATTTCCCTTATAGCTTGGCTCGTGCAAGCAGGGGTGCTGAAGCATTTCCCCATCCAAATGGTGCTCAGTCATGCAGCTTCTGGGCAGACTGGGGACTGACTTAAAGCAACAAGGACTCTTGAGTTACACCAACTTCTCAGCTCACCCAGGGGAGGTACACAGACTCTTCCGGGGTACCATTTCATAAATTACTTCCATATAAATGCTGTCGATTTAGAAATAAAAGGCCTAACCTATGTAGAACCAAACTCATCCTGTTTTGGTTCCCTGGATGATACAAATTACAATCTGCCCAAAAGCCTGATAAAGACAAAGAAAGAAAGAAAAAGGACTGCAGGTGAGCCAAGACTCCAAATAACATCAAAACCATCTTACCTGTCTTCCTGATGTTGGCCATCTTGGGAGCTACAGGTGAAGGTGGGATGTTTGAATGTGAGTGTGTATGTATATGAGGTTCAGTGTGGGGAAGTGTTGGGCAAGCAGAGGGCAGGGAGGGAGAGGGTGATGGGCTATAAAAGCAGGGTATACTTTTGTGAGCAGGCAGGAGTTATGCTTTCCTTGGGGTATATGCAAAAGTTATGGATCAAAGTAAAATGCAGGTAGGTCTAATCATTTTCTCAAACTATACATAACTAAACTAAATGGTACGCTGGAAGAGAAAGCCCACCTTATATGGGTGCTGAGAGTTAAATATACATAGCATATTTTCATATCCATCCAGTGCTGACCCCAATTGTGGCAATAAGGAGCATGAAAACTCCAGTTGTGCTCTGAAGAGGCAGTGGCCGATCTCCATTTCCTCTTTGCATTAGTTTCCACACAGTAGTTAGATATAAAGTGGTCATTTACCTCTAGGTAATCATTCACGTGGTAAAGAGTGGGGTGACATTGAGAGGCCCAAGGAATGTTCTCTGATTTGTTACACAAGCTTCAGGGAACTGGGGAAATTGGGGAGCATTTAGACTGTAGGAGGCTTCATTGTTAAGCGGGTGCTTTCTCTCTGCTTCCTGCTTGTGAGACATGAAAGCCCTGTACTGCTTGGTTGAGAATCTACAGGATACTCTTCTCAGCACAGCCCCAGTGCTAGCAAATGGCTCGCTGGGACAAAGAAAGCCAAGTTCACAACATGCTTTCAGATGAGCAATAATATCTCAGCTGTTTTCCAGTTCTGTCAAATCATTGTTTCTGCTTGAAATAAAATTCCAGTTTAGTCTCTTTGTATGTTTTTCTTTGAGTTTTTCTATGCACTATGCACTCTCAGATAGTAAGAAGGAAAAATATATATTATGGAACTTCTAGATTATGGAAACTAAATTGTTGCGGTTAATAGTGCATTTTTATTAGTGGAAGGTATGTTTCATGCCCACAGAACACTACATAGCATAAAATGAAGAGAAAGCTACTAAAAAGCTCAAAAGGGTGATAGGGACATGCACTAAATGATAACCCTTTCAAATGCCTTCATTTGAAACATTTAGAAAAGAACTAGACTCGCTCAGGAAGCCAAATACATCAAAAGGCAGCAAATGAATGAGGCCCCTTTCCACCTACAAGAACTTGTATTAGGAGATACAAGAGAGAGAGCCAGTCACACTAAATACGTGTATGTGCTGGGGGAGTGTGAAAGGAAGATAAAATTAATTTATAAAATACCTAAAGTATGGTCCTTCTGTGTTTTTATTCACATCTTCTACCCACTTAGCTACATTATAGTCTCTTTTGAACCATGGGTTTAAATACCTGCAGAAAGCAATGGAAGGAACAAAGAAAGCAGAACAAGATAGAAAATCTGAAAATACACAGCACAAGCTTAGCCATGATGTTTTCACCCTCCAAATGCAAGTGACTATGGCAAATAAACCAGGATGGACATTGGGTGACTATGAGGCAGTCTACACAATGGCATGAAAATAATCTCAGCTACAAGGCACAAGACATTCTATAACATATTACATTTCTAGGAAAGCCTCTTCCAGTGGCTTCCCCCCATCAGCCAGAATCTCTCTTTTTATCAGAAGTCTCGTTAACCCCTCAAAGGCAGCCTTTTTCCCAAGCCACTTCTCAACTGGCTCCTTGGTTTTCAAATAATATTGATGCTTTTTGAAAATATTCAGGGTGGCTGCAATTCCAATCTGATATTTAGGCACATATAACCTCAAGACAATTTAAAGGAGCCAAGTTCTCATTATAGATTAGGAACGCTTTTTACACAACCACTGATTTACTCTCTATGACAGAGTCTAAGGAGTGCTCTCTAGTTGGCTTCTGTAAGGAACAGAAAGGGTCCTGCACCCCCATCCTGGAGTCCCCAAGCACATTCACTACAGTTCAAGTAGGCCTCCACGATCTTAAAGCTAGGTTCAGTGATTTAATTGAAGCCCCACAGTTCCAACCTCCTCTCTGTGCACTCCAGACTAAAGCATTTGTGATTGCCTTAGGAAACAGCCCTCAGAAGTTGCTTTCCAAAAGAATAGCTGTCGGGGAATAATGCTAGCATCTCCCTGATGGATCTGGCAGCAGCACCACCAGGATGACCGTGCAAATCTCAAAGGTAGCAAAACGAGGTATAGTCATTGCTTTCCACGGAGTTTCTCTGATTTGTATTGTGGAGCCAAGCAAAAACACATCCCCTTACGATCTGCTCTTATAAAACAACGTTAATTTAACAATCTCAGCATTGGAGGAATTTGGAGGTTTTACTGGGCTTCCTCCTCTTAAAAAGTAGCTGTGTGGTACCTAGTCAATGAAGATCCCGGTTCTTTAAGATTTATTTGGAAACAAATCTGGTGGAATTATAAAGCATATTAATTTTTAAGTTAAGATTTGTTTCTTTCCTCCATATTTAGTCTTTGAGTTATATATAAATATATTTAAATCAAAACTACTATATTTCCAGTTATATTTAAAAATCAGATTATTTCTCCACAGCTCTTTCCCTCATTTTGAGCCATTAAGAAGGCATTCTGCAAAATAAAAATTATGATTTCACCCTGAAAGAAGGGTTCAGTTGATTTGTATGCTTACAAGACCATTTTTGCTAAGATACATCTCCCAATTTGGGAAGAACTCACATTAGTTTTGCCTTTAGCCACAATCATTGCCAACTTGCACTTTTCACAGAGATAGCCAATTAAAATCTGTGTGAACATTTCCACTGGGACTTAGAACAGAAAGAAAAAGTCCAAAAGCAAGTGCAGCCCCTGATGAAGTGAACGGCCTCAGAATAACCCTAGGAGAAGCCCATGCAGCCGTTGTCAGGGCAAACACTGCCACACAGCAAACTCAGTGTCCCACAGGCAGGAAGCCACTTCCTGGGGGAGACCTTTGTTCCTTTCACTGACAATCTCTGAAAGTCAAAGGACAGGTACTATGGCTGACCCACAAAAGTTTCAAACACATAGCTTGACTTGGAAGTCATGGACCTTAGCCTCAGTTTCAAATCTGTGCTGGAGAGCTCTGGGGACCTGGCATGGTGGCTAGAGCGATGAGCCTCTATCAGACTACAATAACCCTGTCTATATGGTTTGACTTAGCGTGGCTTGTTAGTGCAACATGCAAGAAATAAAAAATAAAAATGCATTGGACAGCATAGGAGAGCCTCTTTATGTTCTCCAGGATGGAAAGCCAGCGGGTGCTGACTGAGTCAGGAGCACCACTGAGCAGATAAGGGGCTCAGTCAAAGATCAAAGGACCCTGCTCTCAGCCAAGGAAGGGACTTTGAGGAAGATTAAGTGGCAGCCCAGAATGCATGGGCAAGTGGAGACTGACCTGTGATCCAGACTCCCTGTCTGGGGGCTGTCAGAGCCCCCTGGACTTATGCCTTGGGATAGGATTGTCTGGGCGAGGGAGTGCCCAGGCTCAGGAGCTTGGGGCTCCCTCCTGTAAAAACACAATATATAATACAAAGTCTGAGCCAAAAAAAAATTTTTATAGTGTGAACAACAACAAGGAAGATGCGAACTCTTTTGAGTGGGAAAACAATGTAACCAACAAGGACAGTTAGTGTTTTGTTTTGTTTTTTAGTTTACAGAGCATGCATTGGCGGTGCATGTTTTAATCCAGGCCCAAACTTTTCATCATCCTTTTGGATGATGTGGCACTAAAGGGAATGATATAGTTCAGCACCACAAACCCTGAAATAGTTCTTATTATGAAGAAAAAAAGGATATCTTTCCTTTAATCCCAGCACCCAGGAGGCAGAGGCAGGCGGATCTCTGTGAGTTCGAGGCCAGCCTGGTCTCCAAAGCAAGTGCCAGGATAGGCTCCAAAGCTACACAGAGAAATCCTGTCTCAAAAAAACCAAAAAAAAAAAAAAAAAAAAAAAAAAAAAAAAGCATATCTTTCCTGTGGCCATTCTGCTCCTAGTACAGTCACACAAATGGTAGGGTTATATCATAACCAAATGGTATGACTTATGTAGAGAAAGTATAAAAAGTTGCTAACATAATTTTTGATATGCTGTGTACCACAAATCCACATTTTCAGAAGTATGTAAGTGTGTGAGTGTGTGTGTGTGTGTGTGTGTGTGTGTGTGTGTGTGTGTGTGTGTGTGTGGTCAGCTCCCATACAAGAATATTTCTGTATGCATGGTCAGCTTCGAAAACTTTGTTCCAATTAATTAACATGAGTCATGTAGCCAAATTCAGAAAACTCTGATAAATGTGAGCGGACCTTTCTTCTTTACTGAGAAACTTCTATTATGCTGCCACATTAAATATTAGAACTTAATATCACAGGCAAGAGTTCTTAAAGGTTACCCATAATATAATTTTATCATGTGATATGAGTGGAATTTTATACATTTTTAAAAATTATGTGAATATTGGTGAATATCAAATGTTCTCTGGGTCTTGAACCCATTGCTTCAATATACTGCTGAACTTGATTTTCTCTTTAGGAGCTGTCAAAGTCTGGTCATAGAAACAGTCCACAAAGGAAGTTCCAAAGAACATTTCACAAGTGTAGCCTTAACCTTATGAGCAACCAGGATAAGCTGAGGAGCCCTCTTACCAGGTGGCCTCATGCAAAACAAATCAAATAACATTCCAGGCAGAGTTTATCTGCAGTGAACCCTAAAGCACCCAAGCACTTTGGGAATGCAGAAGATAAACTCTGGTAAATTAGTTGTTCATGATGGAGGTCTATGATGCCATTCTGGACCATGCGATGGTATCACTTGAAATCGCTATTATTTCTATGGTCAAAGTATCCTCTAACATATGTTGATAAGCCACTTACAAGACAATACCATTCAGGTGGAAGGTCCAAATTTCAGGGCAATGTTATTATTCCTAGACTGAAAAAGGCAGGGCATATGATGGAAAAGCTAAGGTAAGTTTCTAACAAGCAGTTAGCAAACACCTGCTACTCAGATTTTTGTAAGTAATACAGAGATCCTGAGAACAACTACCCTAGAGTGAATCATGAGCAGAAAGTTTCAGGCACCTTGGCAACAGCAAGGGTAACTATAGTTACTTCCAGGAGGCAAGGTCCCTTGGAAAAAAAACTGAGGGTGTGTTTTACCCCTAGGAAGGGTATAAGGGCTTGTGGAGGCAATGATCTGCTTGCATTTTCTCAAGTGAAGAAATAAACACCACCAAAAACAATGCATGATGCTTACTTCCTTATAAATGACTTTAAATTTAACTTTTAACCCCACTAAAAAAAAATGTGGCTATCATTTAAAACAGTTAAAGTTGCATTAGTGACAATGATTCAGACAAAGAGCAAGTTTAGGTAAATGGCCTTTTAAAGGTCCTCAGGAGGGAAACTTAAAAGGGAAGCTCTTTCCATTAGTCTGAGAGAATGCTTAGATAGCAGCCATGGAGACCTCAGAGGGGTGGCTTCTGACTGAGTACTAGCTGGCTATAATAGGGTGAGGATTATCCATAGTGCTTCCAGGGGAGAGGAAGGGTGACCCTTTGAAATGGTTGGACCCCCAGTGATGAGACGAAAAGAAAGTTATCACAATTCCCTTCAAAAGAAACCAAAACACCAGAATGGCAGGTGACTGGAGGGTGAGACCCCCACTATCAGTGAATATTGGTATGGGCACAGTTGCGGAGATGCCTATGTAAAAGAGAAAAGCCAAGGTTAATTCTTACAGGGCAAAGAGAATTAAAAAACACAAAAAACAACTCCAGAGGCATGGTAGGTGGTTCTTTGACTATCTGCTTAGTTAACAGTCGTCACTAATAGCATAGGACCTTTCCCATTAAATGTATAACTTACTCAGTTGAATTAGATCGAGGTCTAAATCTTTTGCCTCTGATTTTCTTTTTGTTGCCTCCAAGGTTACCTGAAAAAGAACATTTACAGCTGAATTTTCATATAGATAAGTAATGGTTTTATGTATAATTGCATGGTACTTGCAATGGGTGAATTGCCTCCAAATGTGGGTCTCTGTGGTATTACACCATCTTCCAATGTTCCCTCCCTACTTAGCTACTAAAACCACCATTTCCCATCAATGAAACTTCAAAGAACAACAAAAACAAGCAGCTGGTCTCTCATTCTAAGCCTGTTTGTTGGGAGAAGAGCTGGATGGCTTATGGGAAAGAATATATCTTTACAGGGACCCCAGAATACATCTTGGACTCCGAATGCTGTTCACTACCTTGCCAGGAGTTACTTCGAGGTCTCCCATTTTCACAGATGTCGGAAATATGTTTTGTGTCTGGAATCCTTTCACTCCAGGAATGAGAGAGCCCATTTGACCTGAAAGTAGAAGTATTTACATATTGTTCAAAAATATAATCGGATAAATGTTTTGGCGTCACTAAGCAAAATTTGTAAGCATTACTGCACATTAAATAAAGCAAATCAATAAAAAAAATCTGAAATGAAAGAATGAAGAAAACATGAAAGTCTTCATGAAGAAGGCAGAATTACACAACATTCAATTTAAGAAAAGTCAAATACAATGGAACCCCATTACAATAGTCATAAATGGAAAAGTAGCAGGATATAATGCAAGCCAATTTACATTCTCCAGAACACAGCAACCACAGAACAGATTCAGCGAGTATTACAGTCACATAACCCCAGCAGTAGGGCTATAATGGGGTCCCACCATAGATGTTTCTTAATTGTAAAGCAATGATTTCCATTCAAATATTATGAGAACATGGACTTTTAAGAGATTGCATAAAATTTGCCCAACTGAACCTGGTTAACTTTATGAAAGTAATACACATGTTTAAATTAATAAAATTATTATCTGAGAATTGGCATTTTTCTACACAAACATGCCCCCAATGAATATAATGCATCTCAATTAACTGTCCAATGACTGAACTAAATCAGATCTTTATCATGGAATATCTCTCACAAAGCCCATGTACCATTGAGCCCTTCTGCTACTGTATCCTACTATTACTAAATGAATTTGCTATAAGGATCAAGATTAACACACCTACCTTATACCATAAAATGAAATTTTTTATGAAATTTCATAATGAAAAGAATGAGACAAGCCTAGTCTGGAGCCTAATAATTTGATATGCTTTTGACTGATCACAGCCTATTGTACTATTTTCCAAGATCTGGGAATTGGCCCTGTGCATTTCAAAGCTCCTTATTAGCAACTGTAGAAACAGCACTATGCCCAAGCCACTCTCCTCTGAATCACTCTGGTTAATTATGAATAATATGAATTTCAGAAGGAATCTTCTGACAAAAAGCAAACAGAATTTGGCACAATTCATATACACTGCTTTTCTATGTTGGAACTTTTTCAACATCATTCTCTAATGAAAAAGCCATTCATATTTTGTATGAAAGGCCAATGAAGGCTCTAGAACCCACTGATTTCTCCACTTTTTACTGTAATTTAACTTAAAAATTCTATATTTGATCAAGCAAACATTCATACCAGATAATGCTGGTAGGTCCCCAGGCATTCTCCCTTAGCCAATGAATCCTCAATAATAAATGAGAAGAGTAATTTTATACTCTATGCAGTGTATGCTATAACATATACTCCCAGGCTCAATAATAAATAAGAAGAGGAATTTTATATTCTATACAGTGTGTGCTATAGCATGTACTCCCAGGATCAAAACTAGCATGACTTTTGCTTTGAGTTCAGTAATCTAAGGAAATGTGCTTAAGACAGTTCCCAGTGACTATTTGTTCTGGATTCACATTTGGTGCCTATAAGGATTGGGTACCAGTGCAGATTGCTTTACAGATAGATCATCCACTCTACTTGGACTACCACAAGAGACCATGTTCCCTGGCAATAAACTAGCTCCTTCAGTCTACAAAGTGCCCAGAGTTATGAGTGGACCAACTGAAACTTTTTCACCATCCATTACACCTCAATAGAAACTTCAAAGATTTTTTTACAAGGATATTTTAGTTTCCTTTAATGTGAAGGTAGGCCCCACCCTGTGAAACATACTATTTAGTTCTAGTCATTTATTATCAACTGATTATAAAGTGAACTGACTTTCAAAAGGTGTCATACATCTTAAGATGCTAGAACAAGAATATATCATTAGAGTTTGAGACATAAATAATATAGTAATCCTAACTATACCTAATTTATCAACTAAGATGAAAGTTATAAGTCTACAAATAATCATTCCAGAGAAACATCATATTAAAATATATGATTCACAGAGATGCAATCTTTTTTTCACAGCAAGCTTAGCTTTGAAATATACAAAATTAAAAACTATTCAATGCAGCACTTATATTACCAATTTATCTTAATTGCCTTTATTGAAGCATGACAGTACCCTTTTTCTTTGACTACCAAGCATGACATAAAGCTCACCGTGTAAAAATATTTTCAAATACTCCGTTTTGTTTCTTAAGCCATGCGTAACATGACAAGGAACACCCTGGGGTTTACTGCACAGATTTAGTGTTCTGGCATTTTGGGCTAAATTTTGTAGCCTGATTTTTATACACAGTGGTCCCGAGCATATGGCATTTTGAAGTGGAGTCATCAAAGAACAAGGGATACTCTTTTAACATTCAAGAAAGAAGGAAGAAGTAACCAAACCTGCTGCAAAATAATGAAATGTTCTGACTAATGGAATAATGTGTGATGGAGCAGGTGGAAATCTGAAAATGCGACAGAAAAGCAGACCTCTTCTTAGAACTAGATGCTGAGTTTGTGCTGACTCCGGGAGGGATGTCGCTATAAAAAGAGTCGCCATCTCCAGACTTTTTAACATAATCTCCCTGGGGTAACTGTCTAAGGCATAATAAACATTTCAGAGTCAGAAAACAAGACACACGCATGAACACAGACATATACAGATATCATTCCAGGAAAAAGAGAGATAGGGATAATGGTCTACATGATCAAATCTATAACATATGAGATTATTAATAAATGCGACACATTCAACTCATTCTAGCTGCAGAAGACAGAAATGTAACCATGAAGTCTTAGTAGGCTGGATGAGTAAAGCTTTGTTTTCAGGAGAAATATGGAAAGATGAGTTATTTTTAATGCAGCATCACCCTACCTGGAGATGTTGACCACAATAACTTTGTTTCTTTTAAAAAATGGATGTTGAGGATGTGTTTAGGCAATCCTTGCTCAAATGAAGCAGGCTCTCTCAAATGTGGTGAATAAATTATTCATTATTTGAAACGTATGAAGAATATATCCTTGACTTAGTTTTAAAAGATTTGATTGCTTTCAGTTATTCTATAGTTGAATCCAAATAAAACCTTATTAGGATTTTGAGTTCACTTTGCAGCATCATTATTCAAAGGAAATTTAAAGGATTCAAATTTGAATCAAAACAGAAATTTTATAGCACCCAGTAGAATGTGTAAAGGAATGTAACTTAGCAAGAGGAAGAAAGAGTTGAAAAGTAGCTGAGCTCATTGGGAGACTATGGAAAGTCATCTATGACAGATGGTGGGGACACTTCCTATCTCCACCCACAGCAGGAGGGGAGGGCAAGACACTTGCCTCCTTCTGAATGAGCTAAGACAGCAACAGTCTCGCTAATTCTCCTAAGGGAACTGGAAAAAACTCTCAGTACCCCCAGAATACTCTGCCCACCGCCAATGTAGTCATCTAATGTGTGACTTCAAACAGCCAAATGTATCCAAATCATGACCAGTTTCACTCATGCTATAGGTGGAGGTGTCAAAAGCTAGGAATGGACTAAGAATTTCAAACAGGTGTATAACAATAAGTCTCCAACAAGCATATGCTCCCTACATCCCTTTCAATTCAGTTTTTGTTAATTACCTTGATTGTTTGCTGATATTGTTTTAATACTCAGAAACCCCTTTCAGATGTTCCCTTCATTATTTTGATTCCTATACCATATAAATTGTTTAAAATGCTTAGTTGTTTCTGACTGAACATCCTCTCCTAAATTATTTAGACACTCATATATTACAAATCAAAAAACGATTGTTCAGTGGATGTAAATAAAGCATATATTTTAATTTTACTTTATGTGACCTTAGATCCACACACTAAAGGAAAAATTTCTCACTAAACTAATTTCTAAAACCAGCTCTACCCTTGACTGATAGAGGTTCCACCAAAAATAAAGGAATCAGTCCTGGAATTAGAAAAGTTTCAATTTAGTAGAGTTCTAGGTACTCCTTTTTTTATCATCTGGGCCACACTGGATTCTTAACCAGTGTGTAAAAGTATTAGGAACATAGATATTACTTCTTAGAGGTCTCCTCAAAAATTCCACAAGGAATGGAACTAACTCTCCTTACATGGCAAATGCCAGCAATAAATTATTGATTTCCTGATGGCATTCTTTAGAGTCATGCTGAACATCCCTCACTGTCTCAAAATCCATCCTTTTTCAGTATCTATTTTTGATACTTTTGCAGACTACTACTACCTGCTTTAGTATAAGGAGAGAATCCAGGTTCCTGTGATCAATAAAATAACACTCCATCACTTGCTATGAAAAATCATAGAAAATCAACTAGATGAACTCCTTTAAAATTTTGATTGAACTTCTTTTTCCAATTGTTTACTGTTTTTATGGCTTTTGTCTCAAAATTTTAGTGTTTTTTAATGTTTCTCCCAATTTGGATCCTGAAAGTAATTATTTGGACTGACAAGGTGGTAGGTTTTCAAATGGGAAATTTTCTGTATTTTTATTACGCCCTATACAAATATTTTAGATATACATAACAAAAGAAAAATGCTTATTGACTGAATTCTATTTCCTCAATGATCAACCTTTCCTATATTAGTTGCAAGGTGTCATTTTTTTCTCTATATACCTCTTGGTTGAGCTAATGTACCTTATTAAATAACATTATTTAAGGAATTTCTATTTGCTAATACAAGGATCAACACCTATCACTTAACGACTTGGGGCAGACTATGACCATGCTAATTATTATTTTCCCACATCTACAATTTACAAGATTATTGACTGCTTTTATTCTACTTTAGATAACAATGTGTTCATAATTATAAACCAGCTAGTATTGACCCCCTCATATATGTAAACATCAAGAAAGGTTTTTCTTTTCTTTCATTTCTTTTTTTTTTGCACTAACCCTTTAAATGGTTTGTCTGAGTATGAGAGAAATTTGACCTTCCTTAAAAGTATCTATTGAGCATCAATATTTATCTCATCAATCCATATGCATACTCAAAAATCAGAAAACAGGGTGGGGAGAGGTGTCCAGGTCATAAACTAGGTATGGAAGAGACATTTCTCCAATCCCTGGTAAGTGCCTGGGCTGTCTCTTAAAGGAATTGTTACTCTCTTGTTTTGAGAAATATTGTGTAAGTTATACCAAGTCATGTTGACAGATGGATGAATGACTATCCCTAAGATATAAAGAATGCAAAAATAAAATAAAATAAAATAAAATGAAAACAAAATTTAAAAAGAAGCCAAAAAGGTTTTGGAAAGAAAAAGTGGGGAATCCACAAAAAGAAAATGAATGAATATAACAGATGAGAGATAAAGAAAGGAGATGAGGGAGAGATTCTGCTTCAGGGGAAATCCCAGAGCAGAAGGATGAGGTCTAATGACCATGCTCCTTATTGGTCACAGTGACATGTGTTTATTTCAAACAAAGAGAGAGGATTTCAACCAAACATGGATGGTTTATAAATTTAAGTCCAACAAATAGTCTTTATCCTGTTTGTATGTGCAAATCTGACTGAAAACTAGAATTTATAGTTCTTGCTGTAAACCATACAGCTACCATACTCTATGCGATTATTCCTCAAGAAACAATAAAATTGGCTGGGGAAATGGGTGGGGGTCTTCTTTCATGGAGGTTTTCAAGAAAAAGGCAAGTAACTGTCTTTGCAATGACTAATATCTAAGGCTTCACTGTGGCTCTGTGGTTCCATGGTTCCTAGCCTTCCCAGAATGCCACTAGAGGATGTAAAGTACTATACTTCTATGTGTGGGGGGTATACTTCAATTAAGTCTTAGAACGGGGCTTCTATTTTCTTGCTGTTGTGCAGGATGTTTGTTATCTGGCTCATTTATAGAATTGCATGCCTATCTTTTCCAAAAGTCTAATCATTAGGCCCAATCTGTCATTTCTAGACCATTTTCTAAGTTAACGGCCATCTGGCAAATGCCCATATATTTAATATTGCTTGAAGCCCTAAATGCCAAAGCGAAAGCTCATATTTATCAGCTAAAAGGCATGTGTGGGCCTCAACTGCAGTCCTCTCCCTTGACCACACTGCTTTAAGCATACAGAGAACATCTGAGAAATGTCAGCAATTTTCCTACATCACACAATAGCAGATTAACTACTAACTTCTTGCCAGTAGGGCTTCCCACCAGAAGACTGCAAAGGTAATCCTAATTTAAAGGTAATGACAACATCAAAATTCTTGGCTTTAGTTCCTAGCATCTTTGGAACCAGATGGGTCTTGATTCAAATGTCTGAAGATAATTTTATAGGGTAGAAAATGTACTGATGCATGCTGTGTCTGTTGCCCCTCCCATTTGCCCTCTACTCATTAATGCATGTCACCTACAGGAAGCCTAAAGACACTTCTGTGCACAACTTCTGGATTTAGCACCCAGCCTCTGTTGCTCTCCACTTTGAGAACTGTTACAAAGAACTAATATTCACCAGCCACAGACAAGGGGGTAAAGTTTCATTCAGATATAACAAAATATCTAGAATTAATTTCTCTGAAGATGGAATGACTCCCCAGACATGGTCTGGATTTCAGAAGTCATCATATCTATGCAACAATGGCTGTAGCACCAGGAGGCATTAAATTATATCACATAGAAAAGACAGTGATGGTATGAAAACATTTTTAACTATGCATGTGCTTAATCAGAATAATAAATTGGTATATGTTTTCCAATATCAATCATTTTTTTCATGGTAGGCAGTTTCCATGCTCTGGAGAGCATCTATAGAGTACCTCAGAGCACGGGTATAGCTTTGCTTATGTTATGTACTTGCGGCATGTTCTTTCCTTTTATGTATTCAGCAATATTGTCATAGTTTTACTTAGTTCCAATAGAAATGGTTATGAAATCTTAATGACATTTTAATCTCACCAAATAAATTCTATTTTCTACTGAAGACATCTACAAATCTTAGATTTCCAATATGACTAGGAAACTTTTTACCCACAGGAAACCTAAAGAGGTCCTGCTTTCTTCATATACTTCTATACTCATGAGTTCAAGACATGTCACAAAGAAATCCAGCTGTATTTAAGTTTTAACAAATTTTAAGTTTCATTCTTTCTAATAATGGGTTTGCTACCCTAAGGGAAATATTCCTAATATCTAAATTTAGGATTATTATAGATTATTGTTTCAATGCAAGTATGATCAGGATTTCAACTGGTATCTTTGGTTGTCATGTAGTCACAAAGATTCTATAGACATTGACAGCTAAAGCCTTATAGAGTTTAAATTATAAAATAAAGGAAATAGAAGAGTAATGATTAAAAATTTGATTTCTGAAAAACAATGAATCTTGTGGCCAGAGTCTGAAAAGGTCTCACTATATTTATCATATCTATCTCTAAACTGCCACAGGCAATCGATGGGACAGAGGAAAAATTAAGCAGGAATCAGTGCAAATATTCTGAACCGAGAAGTGAATAGTGTATGTGCAATCAATACCTGGGCTGGGCTGATCAGTTTTCAAGATAGCATTTAAGTTTTGGATACCAACAGCAAGTAGAATTAATAAATTTTAAAATGTGAGAAGTGAAACGCCTGTCTCAATAAATACTATGTCAATTTGGACAAAACTGGCAGTTCCTATAAAAACAATGACACTCTGTCTCTTTTACACTGTGTGCTAAATGGAGATCTTAAGATTATGTTAAGTAGGTGCTTGACTTTTTGGATTTTATGTAATATTAGCACAGGAGGCACAACAGCTCAGAAATGCTAACTATGCAAATTCCCTCTTATGCTACCTTTATGATTATGAATCATACGAAAATATTTTCTTACATAAAGAACATTGCAGAACATCCCCTTGATAGGAACAAATGATAAACCTTGTAACTTACGAAAGTTAGTACTACAACAACAATAACAAAAATAACTTCCCTCAGACAAAATTAGGTAATAAGACCATTATAAACATGAAGGAAAGCCAATAAACCAATGTAAACAAACATGACAACTTAACATAAAGGTTTGTTTTTGATGAAAAAATCTACTTCTAGATACACATTGATATTAAAATAAATTTAATTATTATTTTAAAATCATAAAAGGTCAAGATCATTACTACATAAAAGACAAAATCGCACTTGAAACTGCATGTATGAATTCCAACAGTGATACAAAGGGTTAAACTTTTCAGATCTCTTCAGATCACTATAATCACATACCTCTGTTCTCGATAGTTCCTGTTCATAGACAGAAGAAAGAAATAAAGAAAAGCATTAGTCACCTAAAGAAGCACATGAACATAGCATTAAACACAAACCCCAGCCTTCACGCAACCTCCTTCCTGACAGGAATTTAAATTGTAAAATTAAAATGGGGAACATACAGAAAACTTTACTTTATCATAAGGAGAGATGATACCAAAGGGTTAGTGACAATATTGCCAAATAATTTCCCATTTTAATTTATTATTTATTTATTTTAAAGATTTGCTTACTTTTATGTATATTTGTGTTTTGCCTGCATGTATGTGTCTATGCTCTATGTGTGCCTAGTGTCCCTGGGGGACAGGAGATAGTATGTAATCCCCCAGAAATGGAGGTACAGGTTGTTGTGGCCCACTGTATATGTGCTTAAAATCAAACCTGGGTTTTCTTCAAGGGCAGCAAGTGTCTTAACCACTAACCCTATTTTTAAAAGAATAAATTAGTTTGTAATCATTAAAGGGTAACTGTTTTCTCAATATCAGTTTTATTGTATCAAATATTTAATAATTATCTAGAGTCAATCCTACTGTTTTTGGAATTATATTGATCTATTTTACTTTTCATGCATGGGTGTTTTGCCTGTATGTATGTCTGTGCACTGCATGCATACAGTGCCTGTGGAAGCCAGAAGAGGGTGGTCATATCCCCTGGGACTAAGAATTGAAAATGGGCCCTCTGGAAGAGCAGCAATGCTCTTAACCACTAAGCCAAATCTCCAACCTTATCAAGTCTACTTTAAATATAGGTTTTCATAGATATAGATACATAGGTAAGTAGATAGATAGATAGATAGATAGATAGATAGATAGATAGATAGATAGATTGATAGATGGATAAATGACAGGTAGATATATGTATATAGAGATTATAAATAGAGAGAAGATAGATATAGATGATTGAATGTTGTTTTCAATGGCAAAATTAATTAAATATGTACATAAATTACTACATTTTCATAGAAATAAGTCTTAATTTACTCCTACTGAAACACAAACATCCAACTATAGCTCTTTCTAAGAAGTCCAAGTAGGAGAAAATATAAGCATGCCAGAGCACTTTATTCATCACATATGTTCAATAAAAATACATTAAAACAAAGCTGGCCTTTCACAGGTATTAATAACTTCTTTCTCAAGCTTCACACTGGATGTATTTGCCCACAGTTTAATTTCTGGTTTTGACTTGGCTGTTAGCTAAAATAAATTTATAAGACTTCCCTAATAAACTAATGTTGTTCAGAAGCATGTGGTAATGTACTAGCAGTCATTTTTCAAAAGCCACCAACTTTCTATCTTGGTGTAATTGAATATTAATATTTGAAGGCATTTTAGAAAGGCAAGTGGCTAAGGCATCTGGAGTTCCATCCTTGAAAATCAAACATAATGCTTCCACACAGGCACCTTCACCTACAAGTCCATTGCATTAACACTGTTAGGCTAACAAGAGACACACAGTGAAAGCGATAATTGCATTGGCTATCAGATATGGGAAACATAAGCCTGGCATCTTTCCATGGAGTATATTTTAGTTTTTCATATCATTCTGGAACCTGAAAGTGAGTATTTTCTGTTTGCTATTCTGCACTCCAAGGCTTGCAGAAAGGGTGGGATGTTTCATTGGAAGAATTAACATGAAAATGGCTCCCCAGGTTCACAGTCTGTTTTCAACTTCAAACAATACAGAAATTAATTTTCTTAGTTTAATTCTTCTACTAAAATTTCTATATTCCCACTCTATTTCTAAACATTCTGAGCTAGGTATGGTGTGCACGCCTTTAATCCCAGCCTTTAGGAGGAAAAAGCAGGGAGGTCTCTGTGAGTTCAAGGTCAGACTGGCCTACATAGTGAGTTTGAAGCCAGCTAGGGCTGCAGAATAAGACCCTGTTTTAAAAAAAACAAAAACAAACAAATAAACACATCCTGAATAATTTTAAAAACTCTAAAACTTGGATCTTAGGTTCAAATTATATCTAAGAAGGATACAATATGAACAAGATCTGTCTTTTTTCTTAATCAATCTGCAAAGTGTATAAACTTTGAAATGCTAAAAAGACAAAATGTAAAACTCCCTAAAGAAAACAGGTAATTTCTACAGACAATGGTAGTTTCACTAGCAATAGGTATGTTTTGGTTTCATGTTTTGGGGACAGTATCGTTTCCAAGCATTATAAAAATTAAATATCCACCTGTATCAGTAAGTGGTAGAAACTCACACATTCTAGAACAATTTTCATGGGACCAAATAAAACCACTGAGCGCTAACGAAACAGCAATGCTTGTGATAAGATTAGCTTCTACTTCCTCATCAGAGAAGCTGAGAAAATAATTACTCCAAGACAGAGCTCATTTGCCTGTGGCATGAAGAAAGGCCTTCCTGTCAGACATACAATTTTACAAGTGCCTGAATCACACTTTGAAATGCATTGAGAATCTGCTACAACTGATCGAGTGCTAGCTAATCAGGGCAAAGCACAGTCCAATGCTGTGCCCTCCTTCTCTAGGCTATCCCATGTACATGAGCCACACTACCTCACTATACCGTGTGTGTGTGTGTGTGTGTGTGTGTGTGTGTGTGTGTGTGTGTGTGTGTGTTTGTGTGTTTAATACAAGCATTCAGAAGTGGCTTCCTGAATTTTAATGATGGCAGCATACAAACAGTAAAATAATTGCTCCCCCTTTTCAGCAAAAACACTTTCAGGGTTTTAATTTTACAAACAATTGATACATACACATTTAAAAGTGTCTCCTTTGATTTGGTTTCAGACCACAGTAGATGACAATCATACTGCTCACTGTGAGCCAGTCACTTCTTGGTATGTTTGTCATATAATAACCCGAAGACCAAGATGAGTTTTAAAAAGGTACAGAGTAAATTTTAAATTTAAAATCTCTTAAAAATTATTTATCTTTAGTTATGTGTATATATGTGGTGTGTGCACGTACACACGTGTGTGCGTGCCTTCATGCGTTTGTACGTACCTGTGTGTGTGTGTGTGTGTGTGTGTGTGTGTGTGTGTGTGTGTGTGTGTGTGTATGTGTGTTTTGAGTAAGTGTATGTGAGTACAGGAGTCTGCAGAGGCCAGAAGAGGTTGCCAAATTCCCTAAAACTGCAGATACAAGTGGTTATGAGTCATCTGATATGCATGTTGGGAACTGAACTCTGTAGGACCATTGTATATTCTTAACTTGTGAGGCATCTCTCTGTCTATCCCCAAATCTAAACTATTTTAATTCCCAATTTCATGATCTACATTTGATCCACAAGGATATATGCTATGAAATGAGGTTAACATCTAGAGTGCAGGTCTTCCAAATGGAAAACCCTAGGCTGGGGCACTGACTGGAACATTACCAGAGACAGAAGGTTGAAATATTGAAGAGAACTATTACAGTTTGGGTCTGAATATCCTCCAAAGCTTGTGTGTTGAATGTGTGGTCCCCATGCAGCAGTGCTTAAAATTGGGGTCTTTAGAAGGTAATCAGACTATGGGAATTCTGACCTCAATGAATTAATCTATTTCTGGATTCATAGCTCAACAGTTTAGGGCTTAATGTGGTAGTGAGCTCTTTCTTTGGTGAGCAGCTTTCCCCATCACATGTTTGCTGCTATGCTCTCTTGCCTTGGCACAGGTCATGTTTTGGTAGGAACCTCTTAAACATAAACCACAGCAACCCTTTCTTAGTTCCTCAGGTATTTACACCAGCAATGAAAACCCAACTCAAGAATGAAACGTTTAGACTACATTTAAGTCATAACATTAGTTACTAGAACACTAAAGAAAAATTTACATTGTAAGTCTTCAAAAGGGAAATTTAAAGTATTAAATATATGTTTGAAAACATGTACTTAGCAAATATCTAAGGTTACTAAATATTCAAAAGCAGATGACTCAATTTTTAAAAATTAAAATAAGAAATTATATAGTGAACTTTGGAGCTTAAGAAGGAAATAAGCATCTGGATATAACAGATGAAACTGAATTTTAAAAACCTGAATCTCACAAGAGTCTGTTCTTGGAATGGAGAGATGGCTCAGCCATTAAAGGCTAGGCTCACAACCAAAAATACAAGAGTCTGTTCTTCACAGGAAGAAACTCATGTATGTATGTATGTATGTATGTATGTATGTATGTATGTATTTGGACAAAGGGGCTTTGCTGGTAATGTGATGTATGGATGTAGTATGCATTCACTCACAATTAAGATTGATCTTAAAACAACATTCAATATTTTCAGAATAGGAAGACTTATTTCAAAATCTAAAATCTGGTAAGTTATCATTACTTCTAGCCATACCAAGGGTGGGTAATCTCTGAGTGCTGGACCAGACTGACTTTCAATACAAATACAAAGGTAAAGACACACCACCTTCCAGTTAACACTTAATTGAGTGTGTGTGTGTGTGTGTGTGTGTGTGTGTGTGTGTGTGTGTGTGTGTGTACACATACACACGCAAGCAAATGTGAGTGCAGGTACCCAAGGAGGCTAGAAGATAGTGTCAGGTCCCCTGGAACTAGAGATACACACATTTATGAGGCACCGCAGACTGATACTGGGAATCAAAACTGAGTCTTCTACAAGAGCCATTGGCATTTTACCCACCAAGCCACCTCTCTAGCCCTTAATCAAAAATATTTTCAAGTAAATTTTTACAGTAATAATGCTGAAAATTTTGACTTACTTATAACCCCAGGCAGTTATTCCTAATATGAGGGCCAGCACTAAAATGGTGCCAGCAATTATTCCTATTATGATATTAGTGCCAGCAACACCTAGAAGGGAAAACAGGGAGGGAAATGAGTGACATGAGTAACCATCGCACTAACAATATCATCTGATTTGAACAAGGCTCTGGCCTTTTCACATGAAGACTTAGCAGGTCTGCCCACCCTTCCTGTTCCTCCAGGAATTAAACAGGGATCAGCAAACTTGTATGGCTCCTTCTAAGCAATATCTTTTTAACTGCCAGAGATCTAGGTGCTATAAACACTCTTGTGTTTACACCGACCCTAGGAGCAAGTGCCACGTAACCATTTACCATCACTATCTGAGGACATCACATTTTTAATCATTCTGGGGCTTTGTTAGATTTAAGCCTGAATAGATGATTTCCATGAGTACATCTGTTTGTTATTAGCCTTGGGAGGTGAGCGCACATTGAGAATTGAGTATTATTCCACACAAAAGGAGCCACAAGAATGAAATGACTTAATTGTCTACAGGGTGAACTCTTTAACTGCCCACGCTTAGTTTTCTCTTCTATGAATGAGCCAATCACGTTTTCAGAACTGCCCTCCTGTCATGTCTGATGCTTGTTCTCAGTCCTTATCACCTTGGCCAGTTACAGTGCTTCTATGCATCTCAAAGTTTAGACAATAGAAATGAGATTCTATAATAAACCTTAAAAATCAACTCATTCTTCTCAGCTATTCAGCTCAAAATATGTAGTTATCCATTTACATTGAATACTTTATTTTTTATTATTCTATTTTCCATGTATGAGTGTTTTGCCTGTAAGTATATACAGTATGTGCATTCTTGGGGCTCGGTGAGGCAAGAAGAGAGTGTCTAGACCTCCTGAAACTGGACTTAATGGATAGTTGCAATCCATTGTGTAGGTCCTGGGAACTGAACCTTGGTCCTCTGCAAGAGCAACATGTGCTCTTAACCACCAAGAAACCATTTAAGTTTCTTAATTTCAAAGAAATGTTAGAAAATGAAAACACAATAAAAAAAAGGCAAGAAAGTCGGGTAAGAACATGGTGGGAACTAGGAGAGGGGTGCTGAGGGTGAGAGGAGGACGGGAGAGTATGGGAGGGATGAGTTCGACAGAACGTACTGCATACATGCATGAAATTGTCAAAGAATAAATTAAAGATGCTAGGCTTTGTTCATAGCCTCGGGGAATTATAACACTTGAAAAATCTCTGAAGTAGGACAAAATAAGGTGAAGTCAGTAGTCTAAATTATACTCAGGTTGACAAATCTTTACAATTTAATGAAAATGGTTGGTTTCACAAGGTAGACTCCCCGCCCACCCATTACGTAGATACCACTTATTTTGGAGTTAGGATAAAAATCTCTAATATAAATGGCCATAAAGGAAATTCCTCTTCTGTTCTATATAAATATGGCATAACACCAAGTTAGATACCTACCGTTGCCAGATAGGGTGATGCCAGCCTTTGCATCATCATTGTGAGGAGAGTGTATACTGCAGTCGGCACCTGTCCAGTGCCTGTTGCACACACATTTGAGCTCATTACTGCAAACCTAAAAGCCAAAGGTGAGCCAGCAGAAATGTCAGTTCTCTGTTACAGAGAAGCAAATAAACCCCGACTTATAATTACTTCACACAGGCTTTGATGATATCCATAAAAAATACTTCCATCCTGATTTTAGCTTTTTGCCATATACACGGTTGAGTTACTACAATCAAAAAACATGTAGGGGACTGGCAAGATGACTCAGTGGTTATAACACTTGCTATGTAAACCTCATAACCTTAGTCAATATCAGGAAGCCATTTATAGGAAAGGGGAGAACTGACTTCTCCAGGGTGTTATCTGACCAGTATATATCTCACGGCATGTATCTGTACACACACACACACACACACACACACACACACACACACACACACACACACCATATGCACATATAATAAAACATTTTGACTATATAGAATAATACCTCTGCATAACACATGATTATTATAAGTTACTTTTATGCTATATAAAATCTTACATTATCTGACTCTTATTAATCATTTAAACTAACCATTACTATATAAAACCATATCTTGTTTTAGCATCTATTTAAAATTCACTAGGAGGATGATAAAAAAGTGATTTCATTTCTCATTTCTCTGGTCCTAAAAGAACTACTTCCCTAAATCCTCCTAGTGATTACAAGAAGGAGTAAAAACATTGCAGGAGCAGTTACACAGCTGAATTGTTTTCGTTTTATGTGCCATAATATTTCCTGTTCTTTGGTGAATAGTGACAGCTTGTTGGTTTCTAAAGTGAAGAGACCTTTGCCTGTCAGCCCAAGCATGTTTCTCGAAGAACATTTGATATCCATCATATGGAATGATCAGGATTGAAAGCTTCAAATTACAAAACAAGGTCCTTTTCCTCAACTGGATAATACAAGCAATTCCAAGATTCTATAATGCCAGCAAAAAGAAAAGCATGCTAACAGAAAAAAAAAAAAAACTGACTACAAATAAGGAATTCCTAATGAAAATGAGAAATCTGGATATATTCGTGGAGGGTCACTCATGGAGGACTGGTGTTTAGATTTTAACATAAATAAGACCTATGTTATCCAATACACAGTTCTGAAAGAACAGAATTAAAATATCAAAAGTATCACTCTTTCTGTTCATGCACGAACAGTACTTCCCCTGAAAACTTTGTCATTCCCACGTTTTAACCTTGGCTGTCATCTGGCTACAACAGTCAATGCCGGCCAGCGCTGATGTGGGTGTACCCAGATGACCTCTTTCCTCACTCCCCACAATACAGTTGTGTAGCTTGATCTCCTTGTGGGACTTCTGACAGTGGGAGAAGGGATTATCTCTGACTCTTTTCGCCAGCTTTTGGAACTCTTTTCCTCATACTGGGTCACCTTGCCCAACCTTTGTGTGAGGGGAGTGTCTAGTCTTCCTGCAACTTGATATGCCATGTTTTTTAATATCCACGGGAGCTCTGCCCTTTTCTGAATAGAAATGGAAGAGGAGTGGATGGGAGGGCAGAGGAGGTTTGGGAGGGACTGGGAGGAGAGGAAGGAGGAGACATTGCGGTCAAGATGTACAAACAAAACAAAACAAACCAAACCAAAAGAATTAACAGTAATAATTTTTAAAATGTTTTAAAAATTCCATTATAGTTTGCTAAAAATCCCTCTCCTAAATCTCAGACTTTCTCAATTACACACACACACACAAATATTCAGGTAGCTTTGATCAAATTCATGTTCACATGCCAACCAGAAACATGGATAATCAAATTGCCCATAATTAAGAAGATTACAGGATTATATCTACTTCTGAAACCTAGAAGAAATGGATGGTTTTCCTAGGTGAGGTTTGGCACTTACTCCGTTTCCTGAACAAACAGTGCCTGCTTTACTGTTCAAGCAAGTGCTGAAATTGAAGGAAGCCACAGAAAGACACCTATGTTCCAAACACATCATTTGAGGGCCACAGGGTGTTCCATCTTCCACATAGCCAAGGTCAACATCTTCTTCAAGCTTGACATGCCCACCACTAAAAATAAATTGGAAGCAATAAAGAAAACAGGATTCCATTAATTCACATTCATCTTGAGTATAAAACTACAAGCAGGAAATATTCTTTCTCTGGTCTTCTGTTGGTAATTTCATAAAAGCCAGTAGCCAAATGGTGTTTAACTACTTGTTCTTTTATTTCACTGAGATAGGACTTCATGTAGCCCAGGCTGGCATCAAACTCTCCAATATAAACAAAACTGGCCTGAACTTTTGCTTTTCTGGCCTCCATCTTCTGTATGCTGGGGTTACAAGTATACACCATAAACCCAGAAATATCTTGCAAGTGTAGGAAGTAAGAGCAACTTTTGATCTAACTCTTTTCAGAGATAATATATTATCTCTAAATTTAAACAAAATTTAATTTAATCTAAAATTAATTTAATTAATTAAATAAAAATAATTGAATTAATTTAAAATTTAACAATTTTGGGGGTTTTTTCAGGACAGAATTTCTCTTCAGCTTTGGAGCCTGTCCTAACTCACTCTGTAGACGAGGTGGGATTCAAATTCACAAAGATCTACCTGCCTCTGCCTCCCAATTGCTGGGATTAAAGGCGTGTATCACCACTGTCTGGCTTTTTTTTTTTTGAAATTTAACATAATTTAAACAAAATTATTACAATAGGGGCCAGCACTGAGCTAGCTTTATTAATTTTCCCTGCATACCATGTGCAAGTCTAATCGGTTTATTAAGCAGGCTTTAAGATTTCAAATGTGTGTCAAATAAGGATTGGAATTGGATTTGATTTACAATGCTCCCAAACATTGTATATGTGCAAATTTTATTTGGGAATGACTTAATCCCTGTAGTCACTGCTCAGTATAGCATGCACACATGTTTTCTCTTATAATTAAATAAAATATCAACAGGAGTTGAAAGTGTATATGCATAATTAATATTTCCATATGATACCTTGCCAATGCTAACACAAAAATTTCCATGTTAATTTTTATCAAAATTATTTGTGCAAATGGAGCCAAATACAAGAACTGGGGTTTTGTGTCCATGTTTGTATTCATGTATTAGTACACATGTGTCCATATATGCATGTGGTATGAATGTGTATACCTGCAGAGGCCAGAAGGCAACTTAGTGTCTTTCTCCATTGCTCTCCACCCTCTTTTCTGAACAAGGGTGTCCTCAATGGATGTGGAACCCATGGATTCATGGCTGCCCAGCTAGCCTCAAAGATCCTTTCATCTGTACCTCACACTAGGGTTAGAGGTATGCACTGATGTGCTCGAATTGTTTACATGGGTGTCATTGGTACTAGAGATGCATCGCAGGTCCTCGAGTTTAA
The DNA here is from genome assembly GCF_003668045.3 of Cricetulus griseus. Taxonomy (NCBI): domain Eukaryota; kingdom Metazoa; phylum Chordata; class Mammalia; order Rodentia; family Cricetidae; genus Cricetulus; species Cricetulus griseus. Next base: position 186,845,772 of record NW_023276806.1, read on the forward strand.
ATAGTAAGACTTTACCAACTGAGTCATTTCCCCAGCATTAGATAAACTGGGTTTTTGCATGAAATAAAGCAGTTATCCCTGTCCATAGCCTTTCTAGGAAAGAACCACTTTCTACACTCTTGATCCTTTGCTATTCTTATGTCTCAAAAAAGTTTACAGTATACTAATTTTTTTATCTTTCAGCTGTAGGTATTATTAATTAATTTCCTCATCTACAATAAGAGAATTTATCTCCCTTTTCCCCTTGATAGTTCTATCTGCAATTTCTCCTTTCCTTATCCTTTCATAATAAATTTTATTTACTCAATAACAAATATTGTACATTATTATAACTATGTAAATGCTATTTAGTTGAACAACTGCCATGATTAAACTCTTATTCTCTGAATTACTTGTCTTACCTTAGATTATTCTTTTCTTTGTTGACTGTTTATCTGTCTGCTTTGATTTTTTTAATATTTGCAAATATATTAGTTAAGGATCCCCAGGAAAACAGGAGCAATAAAAGGCATACAGATAGATAGATAGATAGATAGATAGATAGATAGATAGATAGATAGATGAACAGATAGACAAAAAAGATCCCAAAGTAAACAGTTTCTTTTCTTTGTTGTTGCCCTACTTCTAGGCAGACAATTTCAACCACTAAGCTTCACTTCTGCTGTCATATTTTAATCCAACAGAATTTTTTTTTTCTTACACGGTCTGTTTGACTAAAGTGAGACATTATATTTTCATTTCACAATAAAAAGTCTGGGGGTTTTCTGTTCACTCTGGTTTTTCATGTTAGAGACTTTCTTTGCACGCCTATCAGTAATGACCAGACACTGGAACTTCAGAGCACTCTCAGAGAGCATTTGTCAAGTTTGAACCACGTCCACATGACCCTGACATCAATCCTTTAATTTAGGACTGTTCTCTTTCACTCTCTGTGGAGACAAAGCCTGAGTCTCCAATGGAACGGTGGGCTAGCCCAGTTGTGGCTGAGTCATGAAAAGAGTCTGGGAATCTGTGCATTAAGCTCCTTTATTTTTATTTTTCTTTCTCTCCCTAGACAGCCTCCTTCTCTAAAAACTTTCCTTGAAACTCACCTAATCCCTCATTGAACAGCAGATTACGCTGCCAATTTCTCAGGCTTCTGAGACGTTACAAGACATCTCAGATTGGGTTTCAGTTTTCCCTCTTACAGACCTATGAATTCAACTTTCTCAAAGAGGCTCCCCTAAGTATGAGCCACATAGCCAGATGTGGACTGTTACTGCTTCTACTCCATTTGTGTGTTTTCCTAAAGATATATAACTTCCAAAGAGAATTTAATTTAGTGGGACTTCAGAAAAAAGCAAAATGAGCAGCCATGTGATGAGTGACCCTATCCGGAAGTCCCAATTGTCCTTAATAAGAAGGGAATGCAAGCCAAACCCTGGAGGATTATACCAACCAATGAAACACAATTCCAGCAATGACGTAGCAGTCTACAGGCATCATTCTTAACAACTTCTCATCTCTTTTCTGTTAGGAGTTGCTCAGTCACCTTTATGAACTAAATTCAAGTTCAGACTATGAACACTGGAAACAGTAGCAGGTCCAAGCTGTGTTCTTGAAAACTGAAGTGACTGATTTGATCATAAAAAGGTTAGATAGTTACCTGCAGTTCAATGTTCTTCCCTGCTGTACAACTAATGTAGATGTGATTTCACCGTCAAGTTCTCCAAGCCTTGGGATATTGCCAATGTTGGTGCATAAAAGGTAACCACAAAGCACATCCCTGTGTTAAAAGAGTATCAATTACTGACTCTATCTCTTCCCCAAAGACAAAACGAAACTCGTACTTTTGGAGTAATGTCTGTCTTGTTAGTATTTGTTATCCATCAGCTACCCTGGTTATGTGTACACTCAGCAAAATAAAACAAGCCCATGCCAGCTTGCCTCCTGCTCTCAAAACTGACATCCCTAAAACTCCAACTCGTATCCAAAAATCCTAACAACTTCCTAGGTTGTCTTTTATTGCCTATCAGTTCAAATGTTTGTTTAAAGAAAATTTTCATCATCATGATTTTCATACAGTGCACTGCTGGATATGACAAACTTCTTTAGTGCTAGGTAAGTGAATGAACTTTGCATGAGTAATATGGCTGCTGCAACCTGTCTCCCCAAACCCAAGAGGAGATAATCTATGCTCACATAGACTCCCAGCCATATAGCCTCACCACCCTCCTAAACACATAATGTGTATTTAGAAATTAACAGATACATTGCTGGGATTAAAATACTGCTTTATATATTCTTTAAACAAACATATCTGAGTTATCAACAGTGATAACATGTATTTAAATAAAAGTCTTATAAACACTAAGCTGGATGATGGCGGCACAATCCTTTAATCCCAACACTAGGGAGGCATAGACAGATAAATTTGTGAGTTTGAGGCCAACCTGGTCTACAGAACAAGTTCCAGGACGGCCAGAGTTACAATAGAGAAACCGCGTCTCAGAAAACAAAGTGAAAGACATCAACAAAATGTGATTAACATAGCAGCAAAATCACATATGGAAATGTCTGACTTTATATAATGGCTAGCAGAGAACAATGGAGACCTGTATTTATCACAAATATTTAAAAGGTATTCATTTGTTCTTTATAATTATATATAATGTATAAATTAAAAATGTATAAAAGGTATTCATTTGTTCTTTAAAAGTATTTTAAACAGAAATATGTGCAAATAGAAAATTATATTCTAAATATATTTATGTCTTATTAACAAAATTTAGAAAAACTGTTCAAGTCTCTAGTTTTCTTCATGAAAACTAATGTTTGCAAATTAGAATCTATAAAAAATCGGGACATGATATTTATCTTCAAGGGAATTCCTCTGTGTGAGAAGACACAACAGATGCATGAGAGCGCACAAAATAAATAGCTGAGGGCCAGGGCCATAAGAATAATGCAAGGTCTGTGACTGTTGAGAGTTCAGAAGGGAACTGGGACAGCCAATCAGGAAATCATTTATACAGAAAGTGTTTTCCAAATGGGCCTTGAAAACTGGATGAATTTCTCACTGGTGTTGCTGTAGATGTAAGGACAACTTCTAAGGAATGAATGCTCAAACAAACTCGTTAACACAGGGCAGGGTGCTGTAGGTATTAAGAATAGTAAGATTTGCTAGAATTTGAGGGAGCAATGGGGCAAAGAAAAAAAAAAAAGCTGTAGTTTGGCACAGATCATGGAAGACGTGCCTGGTTTGGTTCTTCTTGCTCCTTGTTCCCCTATCCTTTTTGAGACAGGGTCTCACTATGTAAGCCTTGGTCTGGAACTCACTGTACAGACAGAGATCAACCTCACTCTGCTTTCCAAGTGCTGAGATTAAAAGTATGCACTACTGTACCCAGCCTGGGATTTCCATTTTTGTTAATTAAGACACAAACTTTCAGCAGAAAAATCAAGAGAGCATTCTGATACCAGAATACCAGATACTAAATCTTTTTCTAGTCCTAGCTACAGGATCTTGGGCACAGATACTGATTTTGCCTTGGGTTCCTCATCTATGAAACGAGAGGGGTGTCCTGACGTTTAAGTGGCAGAGTCATCAAATTGAAACAAAGTGCCCAGCGCACAGTGTATATCTGCTATATGATAAGAATTACTGTGCTAATTAGCTATGTGGAGCTAATGAAATTTGAGCAAAGAACTGACACATCCAAAAGGATGTAGAAGAAGATTATTCTGGTAACAGGATGCTTAAGAATGTCAGCTAAGAAAACTCAAGGGATTCTTGTAATAGATAAATTATAGGGCTTAGCTGTGCTAATGAAATGAAAGGGTTAATTCACAATAAATGGTAGGAAGCAAAGGGGAAAAACCACCATGTTCATGATTGGACAACATGCAGGAAGATGGAGTCAGTTATTCTTACCTACAAGGGACAGTGAAACACTAAGGCATTTAGCAAACACAAGAGGTAATTAAGAACGGTCAGAGCTAGCTAATTCACTCAACAGTATGGGTGACGGTGGCTTTATTCTTCCTCAATCTTAGGATGCTGGCAGGTCCTGTCTAGGTGAGAAAGAGTAGCAACTATAAGGATAACCTGGACCCTAGGAAAGAGGTCCAGGTACGTGTCTAGAATCGAGGTTGTTTGTGATGATGGGGCTCTAGGGAAAATGAGAACAGACAAGATAGCACGTTTTATTAGCACCCAAATAGGGACATCCCATGCGGAATTTACGCTTGTAAACAGACTGAAGGATGAAGTCTGGGCTGGCACCGGCATTCACCGTTTGTTGCACTGTATCCACGTGTCTTTATCTTTTCCACAGTTACCCTTCTCAGTCCCCTCGATGTTCAGCTTCTCGTAGCAGTATTTGTCAGATGCTGTTACCTCTGCAGCAGAACAGAATTTCCCATCAGTGATGGAGCAAACTCGGGAGCTGTTCACAGGTCTGCAGCAAGGGAAGCTGCAGCTTAAGGACTTGTTCGCTATGGTGTTATCAGTGACAAAACCAAAAATTGCACCATCACTTACAAAAGGTGTACCACATCACAGACATGGCTTGGTTGCATCTTCCATGAAACCTCATTTAAAATAGGATGATAACTATATTGAGATCTTTGAGGGGGGTTAGGCTACAGACTGTGAGAATACGCCCCAAGACCTGACACTAATTAAGGGATGGTGATATCCTTGAACACACATTGTAATCTCAGTAGTAAATACATGAGTCTCAATCAGAAACTTTATTACTAAGAAGGGCAATATTATTCAAATTGCTATGCAGTACAATCAGATTCAAGAAACAGCATAATTTCACCTTACTAATTCTTAACTGCTATTAAAAAAAAAAGTTCTATTTTGCTTTAAGATGAGATTGGGTTCATGCTAAGTCTCTGAAACACAAAAACCATTTTATGGTATTCCATCATCTTCGCAGGTTTTGATCTTTTCTGAAGCCAGCATTGACTATCAGAGTCGCCTGCTAGAACAAAATGATTTTCCAGCCAAGAAGGGTTATCTCAGCAATACAGGGATGGAGGCAGGAGGATTAGGAGTTCAAGATCATCCTCCTAAATTACATAGCAGATTAAAAACTAGCCTAGGCTACATGAGATCTGATATGAAGGAGAGAGAGAAAAAAACAAACAAACAAAAAATAATGAAGACTTTTTGTAAACTAATCAAATGCCAGTTGGTGATACAAGTTAAGTATTGCTAATCCAAAACCTGAAATGCTTCGTGTTCCAAGACCTTTTAAGAACGAACAAGATACCATGTGTAGAAAATTACATGACCTACACTGTAGAGATGACACAGTGAACAACAGAACATACTGTGCAAGTATGAGAACTTGGGTTCAAATCATGTACAAAGCCACATGTGAACATGCATGTGCCTGTGACCTCTGAGCTATGGGGAGTAGAGGCAGGAGGATGGCCAAGGTTGCTGGCTGCCATCTTAGCTGCTGGTCCAGTAAGAGCCTGTCTCAAGAGAATGAGATAGAGAGAGTAATGGACTGAGACAATTCATGTCCTCTGCCTTCTGTGGATGCACAGGCATACACATATACATGTGTATAACACACACACACACACACATACACACACACACACACACACACACACACACACACACACACACACACACTCACAATAAATAATTAGAAAACAAGAAAAGTCCATGTCCTAATCTAAGAAATCTCAGTAAAAATGCAGGTGCATTAAAATACTAAAAGTATTACATAAAATTACCCTCAGGATATGTGTGTATACATAAAACACAAATGAACTCCATGGTTAGACTTGGGTCACATCCCTAAAAGTATCCCTGATATAAAATTCACAATCTTACACTTTTCTGGTACCAGGAATTTCAGAGCCATGCATATTAAGCAGTAGCTAATTACATCACTGTTCCTCGCCTATTTTGCTGAATTAGAGGAAGCAAAAAAAAAAAAAAAAAAAAAAAAAAACTACATCATACAAACCGGCATGACTACATTTTTTCTTCATTCCAATGCTTCTCAAGTGACTCAGAGAACACACGCTCCTTCCCTAAAGCATTGCAACCACCACCTCTGGTATCTAAGGATATGATTCATTTTATAGTTTTTCCTAGCACAAATCATCTTTCAAAAGAACTTTGAATAATCTAGGCATGGTGTACATGCCTGTAATTCCAGCACTTGGGAAGCCTAGGCAAGAAGCTTACAAATTAAAGGTCTAACTGGCCAAGATACATAGCTACATACTAACACTCTAACTGAAAATATTAAGAAGAAAATATTAAGTTAAGAACAAATACGTCTTCCAAAAATTTTGCTTAGAAATTCTGAGGAAAACAGACAATACAACATTTAAATTAAAATTTAAATTTAGTAAAATTTAAATACTATTATTTAAATATAAATGTTATACCTTATCCTTTAAAACTGAGACAGATTTTGAAGAGGTAACATTAACATTTCTGGCTTTTATAGGACAGTTCCTCATCAGAAGGTCACCCATAACTACAAAAGCCAGTTGGAGCTTAAAGAAGATAAAGCAACTCTAGTTAAAATTCCTAGGTCTAATGCAAGGATACCCTACCCAGAGACCATGTCCATCCCATGTGGCTATACAAGGGCCATATGGGATCTTTTGTTCAAGGGCACTCAGCTGAGGAGCTGAAATCAAGTCTGCTCTGCTCTCCAAGCTGTGCACCAGGTGGGTTCGCCTGCCTGGCAGCAAAGGCACCTTCTGTCTCATCCACAGGCACTGCCAACTAGCCAGAATTGTGGGGCCGTGGCTTCTCAAAGAAGGTGCCTTTCTCTAATTTCTAGAAAAGTGCTCCTCCCCAGTCCAGAAGTGATTTTAAGAAGCCTCTAGTTATTAAGTATTACTTAATTTACTTCTCGCCCATATGTCCTTAAAGGAGTGTGCCAATACTGTGTGGAAAAAGCAATCAAGCTACATGACTTAACTTACTTTGTCCCCAGATGTATTTGCATTGTCTGTCTCTGGTTTTACACCTTCCTCCAAAGCAAATTCCCTAGAAGGAGAAAATAAATACCATCAGTGAAAACAATGTCTGCTGTGTTAGACAACAGAAAAAGAACATACAGTTGAGAACCTGCCCAGGAGTGTGGTCATCTGAATTGATTATGAACCATTCAAATTCACCTTTTTACTGAGATAAAAATTCCAGCATTTCTCTCATGCTGGCACCCATGGAAATTTTAGGTAAAAGTGAGTGGCCTACCTGAGTACCATCACAGGAATATCCATCCATTTTATGCACATTAGGGGCACACTAGGAAGAAAGAACAAACTGTCACCCAAACATAGACCAAACACCAGGCTGATTTAATCCTGTTAATGGTCTCATTTTATAAAATCACCGGTGATAATACACCTAATGTTATAATGTAAGAAAAGCAGATGCAAGAGGAAGATGCCATGAGGCAGGGTTCAAGCAGAGAAGTTTTTTATTAGGTAAAGGTATCATAAAAAGGGAGGAAGGAGAGGGGGAGACCGGCCTCCAGAGACAGGAGCAGCAGGAGAGAGGAGCCAGGAAAGAGGGGAAGAAAGAGAAAGGGAGAGGGAGAGAGAGAGAGGGGGGAGAGGGAGAGAGAGAGAGAGAGGGAGAGAGAGAGAGAGAGAGGGGAGAGATGAGAGAGAGAGGGGGAGGGAGGGGGGAGAGGAAAGGGAGGGGGAGACCAGCCTCCAGAGACAGGAGCAGCAGGAGAGAGGAGCCAGGAAAGAGGGGAAGAAAGAGAAAGGGAGAAGAGAGGGGGGAGGGAGAGAGAGAGAGAAGAGAGAGAGAGAGAGAGAGAGAGAGAGAGGGGAGAGAGAGGGAGAGATGAGAGAGAGGGAGGGAGGGAGGGAGGGAGGGAGGGGGGAGAGGAAAGGGGAGGGGGAGACCAGCCTCCAGAGACAGGAGCAGCAGGAGAGAGGAGGGAGGAGGGAGAGAGGGAGGAGCTGGGTAGGGCACCTATAAAAAGTGAAGACAGTGAATGTGCACAGGTGGTGTTCTTAGTGGCTGCAGCTGAGGGCGTATCCTGTCAGAACCCCAAGGACAGGCCAGTACAAATGCCTGAATACTAACACCTAGTCCCTTAAACTATCTATAAATAAAAAGCAGAAGATTAAAAGAAGATATGAGGAAAGAGAGCTGTTGCGCATCACTTAAAAATATGGCGTCTACCCGAGGCAAAAACTGATTACACAGCCATAAAAGCAAAGAACTTACATGTGTATTAGCCTATGCTTCATTCAGACACACTGTTCCTTAGAGAAGAAGGCAGGGCTTAAAAAAAAGTGAGGAACAGGTCCCCATCAGTGAAGCCAAAAAAGTTCTCGTTTGCCACTAGGAGCAACACAGCCTTTCACTTAAAATACTGCAAATAGAGGATACAGTAGAGGAAAGCAGGGGCAGGAAGATGGAGACAGAATCAACTAAAATGAAATACATCTGAAAATCTATGGTGGACTCATTATTGTGTTAAAGAATTTTAAAAATAAAAAAAAAATTACAAGAAAAAAATGGGGAGGGTTTTGAAGGGAGGGGAAAAGACTTAAGTTGCCTCTGATGTTGACTTTTGAAAAGAATGTCATACTTTATCATGCTTTTTCCCTTGAAGCAACTTAAAAATTGTAGTCTGGTGAAGATACAACCAGTCATAAAGGATTCCTTACTGCAATGAGAGAAAACACGTAATTATATAGTGCCTTGGGGAAGATGGCCAGTGTAAAAGGACAGAAAAAAAAGATGTGGCAGAGAAGCCACCTAATGCAGCTGGCTTTACTTCTAGACATTTATCTCTACCCTTGTCTATAAAACCCAGTGTTTAAGATAAAAGTAAAATGAAATTGCATATACATTATTTTCTACTTCTTTATTTTTGTCACATAAACTTCCTCATATCATTGATGTCTGTAGACATCATTTATAATGGATGCAACATATTAAATGAAGGTATCAGTGTTCTATAACAATTCCCTCTAACAAGCCTATTTAGCTAACCCAACAGAGAACCGTGCTGAGCCTGGAATTAAGATTGTTTAATAATTCCTGCTTATTTATAATGACATTGATGTAGTATGCTTATGCCTGGGAGCCTTAGTGGTAATTATTATGTCCTTAGCTTGAAAGACTGCTAATTAACTCAGTAAGAAAGGAGAATGCTCTTACATAAAGATCTCTCTGTATCTTTTAAAATCAATCTTTTTTATTACAGTTATATCACTACCTAATCTGTATATCACTACAGATTAGGTAGTGATATAACTGTAGTGAAGAACCATAGCAACCCTTGCTCTGCTATGTATGAATTTCAGTTTCTATGATTTTGTTAAATAAAACACAAATAATGCAAAACACAACCACCTCTCCCAGCCTTGCGTCACCTGGTCACTGGAGAAGTGGAAGGTGACCGTCATGATCAGTGACCTACCTTGTTCATTTTTCCAGGGCTTATTTATTCAGTCATAACACAGAAAGAAGACGGTTGTGTTGTCTCTTTGTTTATTAGTGACAGAATGTGAGACTTTGCAAAGATAACAATCAAAAAAGATACTAGCCATCTATCACGCCCATGAGCTGGACATGTATCTTGATGGTTGAACATTTGCCCGACATGTGCAGGCCTTGGTTCGATCCCCAATCCTCTCCCCCCCACACAGAGGTTGGTGTGACATTACAGAGACACAGGACATCCTGTTCCATTTTTCTTTAACACACCAAAGATGACCCCACTTTCCCTGTAGTTATCCTATGTAGAGTAACTAGTGGGTAGGTTACCTGGCTTGAATTTCCTGAACAGATTTCACGAATATCACAATCGTTGACTGCCTCTCGGCACACAGTCCCCAGAGGCTGAAACTGAAAAGAACATCACTCAATGTGCAAAACTGTGAAAAGATAAAAAAAAAAAAAAAAAAAAAAAAAAAAAAACCTCTCATAGTCCCATTCAAAAAACCATTTGGAAAGGAACACCTTAAACTATTTTAAGATGGCAGTCTGCACAAAACACAGTTATTGAACCAACTGCTATTTTAATAATGGTAAGACAGTTTCTCGTAGGTGAAGTAACTTCCATAGTCACCACACATAAGTGTAACAGTATCCTGTTGAAACGGGCAGAGCTTCAAGGAAGAGTTAGGCCACACTCCAGGAGTTCTTGCCAAGCAGTCTGGATTCGGGCTTCACCCTTCTTTCTTATTTACACCTTTATCGTACAGCGTTTGCTTCAGCTTACGTTACATTTTGGACTGCATCACAGTTACTTCCCAGAAAAGTGTTTTCCCCGAGCTTTCCTTCCCATTCCCCTGACTCATCTCTACATATATCTTTTACTCTTTTCTGGTTTTCTGTTATTAGTGCCTCTGGACAAGTGTTGCCGGGGGCTTGCTTTGTGCTTCTTGGTTTCCAAATACCTCAAATACTTCTTACTCGTGTTATGCTGCGGAACCAATCTGGAGCTTCATTGGATTTATAGATTCAATTTAACTCTTTATACCAAAGCAAAACAGGCACATGTAAAGCTATCAGAAGCTTCACCCCTCTCTTTTCTCCTCTCAAAATCACTGATATTGGGAACTGGATCCATCTGTGTTTGTGCTCCACTTATGGAGACAAGCCCAGGATCCTGTCCCCAACTCCCTGCTCAGAGCCTTTCAGGCTCCTGAGCCAAGCGAGAGAGAGCATCTCTGTCACATGTGGCTTAACCTCCCCTTGAGGAAAGTGCTTTCAAAGACCCAGCAAAAAGCAGCCAGAGGCACAGTGATACAGTGAGAACAACAGGAACCAAGGCTAGCAGGGCTGGGGGTCAGCAGGCAGCTGTGCCTTCCTCTGAGCCAGCCTCTGCGGGTTCCTTAGCATCCTTAGATCAGAACAGCTCATCTGTCAAAGTGAGGATGACCATGCCAATTCTCAAATTGTGCCAGAGAGTGCTATCTCAGACAGAGGTATCAGGCTGGGGTGATTTTGTCCCAAAGGAGACATTTTAACATTTGGAGACATTTTTGGTTGTCATAACTGGAGCAGTTCTTCTAGAATCTAATGATTGTAACCCTAGGATGCTGCTAACATCCTGCAAAGCACAAGGTAAATCCTGACTACAAACAGTATGTCTTATTCTTATCCAGACAAGGATGTTGGTATTGGCCCCGGAAATCCAGATTTAAGATGACTCAAGTCAAAAGTGCTTATCCCAAAGAGGACAACTGCCATGACAGTTTTATATGCCACCTTCCTTTAGCCCATTAAAGCTATGAAATCAGCAAATAATCATTGGAAGTTCATTTAGCCACTTAACAAACATGCGCTGATAATGTATACCAATTACTCTACAGGTACCTGGCTCTGCTCCATAAAAATAGATAAACAGGTCCCAAAACTCAGAAATAACAGAGTATTATTATAAGGCAATGTATGAGGAAAAGAAAAAATTTTCTTTGGGAAAGTTAAGCCCTACGTAACTTTTAATCTTGATCTAAAAGTTTAAATATTTGGAGATAAGTCTGAAGATGCTGTGGGAAGGATGAAATTGGATAGGAGATAAAGATCCATTCTCATCTCCATGTCAATACAGGATGATCTTGTCTTAAGCATCCCTCTCTCTTGATCCCTAAGTGGCTAATGCGGAAGGATGGACCAAGATATACACCAAGAAAAGAAGAATACCGTGAACATCTTCGATTCTAAGATTAGTTAACACCTGTTTCTCCTTAAGGAGCCAGGATGAGGAGGGCAGCCTCTGAGATGAAACAGGTCCCATCTCTGCACGCACTGCTTTAAGACACTGGGTAATTAACTATTAGATGAGAATGCTAACAAAGTCACACTTCAGGAGGATCCTATAACCGCTAGGACTTCAGTCATTTGCTCTGTGTAGGGCAGTGTTAGTAAGTTATACACACATAGACCTGAAAGCTTAAGCACACCTCCCTTCCAATCTTTGGCCATTATCGGCCAATGACTTACCTTGCACTTCTTACAACAGAGGCCATCACTGCACTGAGAGTCCTGAGTCAAGGTGCACTTCTTACAACACTCGGCTCCTTCAAGGGCGCATTCCTGGGGAATATCAGCAGTTGCAAAACACTAGAAAATGTTGTCGTTTTCCCAAAAATACCAAGATAGTTTTAAAGTACATGTTCAAACTCACACTGGCAACCATTCATCCACAAATCCTATAAAATGTCGACATATAAGTATGATTTTAAGGGCACTGAGCTAGAATGACTCCTAGCTACCTAAAAACTGTCTTCAAAAATGACAGGGAACTTACTGCAGTAGTGCCACAATCACACTCTTCTCCAGTTTCAATGAAGCCATTGCCACACTCGGGAGGATCGAGAAGCTGTGGGAAGAAAACCAAGAAGGGGCTGAATTAGAGAAGCAACATACACTGCGCATACGTGTCTGCTCTAACCATGGTTTTATTTACTGTAAAGTAAAAAGGACAGCTTTAGAACTTGGAACTTTAGAAGATCATTTCTGATTTCTATTTTAACATTCAGACATAGTACTATATATTTATATTATATAAATGTATGACAAGTCGGGTCTTGAGGATGTCACCAAACAGATGACCTAGCCATTGAGGAAAACCAAGCCAGTTTGACATCTGAAAATCCATTTTGGTGAGAAAGCAGGAAATATGGAGTCAGAAAGCTGAGATTAAAGCCCTACCACAGGGTAGAGTAGTGCTTAACAACACAACACGTTTGGTGTGAGGGAGGTGCTGAATTCAATAGTCAGTATAAAATACAACACAATGTAAGAAGACACACAAGGATGAAGTAAAACCCTGGCACAAGCCACACAGTGGAAACTCCCACCTGAAACTCGAACAGTAATATAAGCTGTCCATGTAATTAATCACCTGTCTAAAATGACCATGGTGATCAAGTCTAATTACTTGTGAAAATCCCATTATTATTATTTTGCTATTTGCTACTACTCTGTTAAGAATTATCTTTTGTAGATCTGAGAGAGGGCGCCGTGGTTTAGAGCTCTTGTTGCTCTTGTTGAGAACCCAGGACCATTTCCTAAAACCGCTCAAATGACAGCTCACAATTATCTGTAACTGTAGTTCCGGCAATCTGGAACTTCAGGACTCTTCACACACCAGACATGCATGTGGTTCACATATATATGCAAGCAGACACTCATAAAAATAAAATTAAAAAATAAATCTATAAAAGGAACTTTTATCTATACTAAGGAGGGGAGCTTTAGATTTAATTCTCTTTATCTCTCTGTCTTTCTCTCTCTCTTGCATTCGTGTGTGTGTGTGTGTGTGTGTGTGTGTGTGTGTGTGTGTGTGTGTGTGTGTGATGCACGTGACTGCAGGTGCCTTCAGAGGCCAGACACGTAGCATCCCCTAGAGCTGCAGTGACATGAAGGTGAGAGCCACACAACAGGAGACTAGTAGGTGCTCTCAACTGCCGAGCCATCTTCCCAGTCCTTCATTTATTTCTTTATTTGTTTAAATTAGCTTTGGTTAGGATACAGAGAAATGGGTCTCACATTGGCATTTCAGACTGCATTGCCCTTTTCTCTTTTTTTTTTTTTTAAGACAAGGTCTTATTGTGTATCCCAAGCTGGCCTGCTGTGTAGCTCAAGCTGACCTTGAACTCACGTTGTTCCTCCTAGCTTAACTTTCAGAGTGCTGAAACTGCAGGCATGTGCCTGCCTCCCAACAGTCTGAATCTGCTCCTTGAACAAAGCTACTTTTAGATTAGAAAGTGATGACACAATTACTATGCCCATGGACCTGTTGCATATAAACCATGACTACAGCCATGAGCCAGATTTGCAGGGAGAGTAGTAACAAGTAGCTCCTATAATTAAAGCAATTTTGACCTACCAAGGGGAGATTTTAGGCCTATTTTACCTCTTAACTTTCATCATTTTTTGTCTGTTGAATATAATTTATCCTCTGGTGCTGTGCAACATTAGTGCTCAGTAATTACTAATAGCTAGCTGTGCAATATTCATTTACAAGTTAGCCAAAGTTTTCACATTACCAAATGAAAATACAAGCCCATACTTTTGTAACTAGAAAGGGTGAAAGAAAACAACACAAACCAAACCCCCACTCATTTCTGCCTGCTAGCTATCCCATCAGAAATACCCTCACATGTCCCAGATTAAAGCTGGCCTTGAAATCTTCATATATAGAATATATAGAATATGCCCATCAGGCCAAATTGTAGACTCAGCAGATAAAAGTTGGTGTTTATGAAAGTGTGCAATGATTCATAAATAATAAGTCTTGACCACACTCATTACCTTAGAAGGCTTGTTGAACAGGCAGGCACCACCACCACTATTCAGGAAGTCATGATACTCCTCAATATTGCACTGAGTGAACTTTTTGGGGAGATAATAGCTGTAGGCAACAGAAAGTGACAGAAAGTAGGCCTCCGGTACAGTGTTAGTATTCCTTGTTTCTTTGCTAGACTTAAATTAGAACAGTGTTAAAATTACACATCCTTGTCAACCATTAAATTCCTAAGGGTTTCATTTAGTGATGTATAATGGCTATTGATTGTTCATTTATTTGCATATAAGTTAAAATATAGAAACATAGAGTGCCTATGATTTACATCAAAGACAATAAACTGTTACTTCATAATGAATGAATAATATACAACTACTCAGGAGGCAGAGGCAGGCGGATCTCTATGAGTTCGAGACCAGCCTGGTCTACAAGAGCTAGTGCCAGGACAGCCTCCAAAGCCACAGAGAAACCCTGCCTCGAAAAACCAAAAAAAAAAAAAAAAAAAAAAAAAGAATAATATACAACTAGCTACAACTCAAACATCAGACAAAACCAGGGATTGTTCCAGTCTGAAGGTATGTAAAAAAATTAAGCCTCATTCTGAAACTTCAGCTGTAAATGATGTTTCTGGTATATGGGTCAGTCCTGAATGTGGGGAACTGCACAATTTCCTGGGTCTTTTCTGGCTGGTTGGAAGGTTTCTATTATAGGAAATATACCCAAAGGTGAGGGTGACTGAGCACCAAACTAGCAACATGATTCAGAGTACCTTTTCTTTTTTTCTTTTCTTACTAATCTTGGGACTTTTTCTGAAGTTTGAAATTGTTTTAATTGTTTATGTAACAGAAAAAAGTAATAAATGGTTAAGAGGAAAAAAAGAAATGTGGCGATATAAGAAGTTAGCAATATATATTAAGACTCCTCAAAATACCCACACCTTTGGATCAGCAATTCCTGGTTTTAGACTTTTTTTCTTACAAAAATAGTTAGCTATATGCACAAACACTTACAGTGTCATAGTGTATAATAGCAAAGAACATGAAAGCAACGCAGATGTTGACTAATAAGAGAATAGCCAACCAAACTCTTGACAGGTGATTAGACTAGAGTAGCATAGAGTTATTAATAGTCACACTTTTGAAGAATAGTTACGGAAATGATGGCTGCTCATTACAGTGTTAACTGTAAAATGAAATTTATATATCTATCAGGAGCCAAAATTTATAAAACAATAAAAATAGAAATTAAAATGCAGTAACTTTGAAAAATCAACTAAGACTACCACTGGAGAAAGAAGATGTCAATTTTATTTTTATATTTATATTTCAAAATGTGTCTTACCATTGAAATTTTATTTAAAAGGAAAAACAAGGTAATAACGAATAGCTTTCATTTATTTAATTTTTTGAGACAGGTCTTACTACATAGTCCACACTGGCTTGCACTGACAATCCTATCTCCATCTCTCCCGTGACAGGATCGCAGCTGCCCCACTGTGCCTAGACAGTGAACACATGTGATTAACGCTCTCTCCCCAGGCTTCAAGGACTTGTTTCTACCCATAGTGTTACTTCTTTCTAGCATAGTAGTTAATATTTCACAAATTAACTACTATAATTTATTGTTATATGCTGAAACTAATTTTACTTTTTACTAAAATACTTCCCAAATGACGTTGTAACTGTTATAAGTCATCTAAACTATTCTAATTCCTTCATTCCCTTTTCCTAAAAAGACAAACTATTTTTAACAAGAAAAGATTCTTCATCTTCTTCTTCCCTTTTCCTTCAGAGTTCTGACAGGTGTTCTTACCACCTTCCCTTCTAGTCCATCCCACACGTCTCTGTCAGATAACCCATTATAAGTAGGGCTTCCTCCAAGTTCCCTGTTTCTTCTACTGTTCAACGCTGGACTGGCCCCCAGTGCAACCTTAGATGTCAAAGTTTTGTTTAAGTTAGCCACAGCAGCACATGCCTGAAATCCCAGACCTCAAGGGGTAAGACAGGAGGATGATGAATTCAAGGCCAGCCTGGGATACATGAGACTCTGCCTCAGGGTGGAAAACAATCTATTGTGACTTTAGTCCTGCAAATGTACTCACTGGGATCACAGCCTAGCCCAGAATCCTACACACTGTATAATAGGAAAACAGCCCTCAGCCCTCAGTAGTGATGGGAAACAAATCTTCCACATTTTCAACAGTGAATCTGTTTTATATATCAACAGTTTAAGGGTGTAGGTCACAGAAGTTTGCCTTCCATTTTGTAGGGTACTGTATGAAATGCAACGTATCCTTAAGTTCAACCATGTTTCCAACATTAACAGTGCCAATGAACTTCAGGAAGCAAAAGTGAGGGCATGTCCCTATGGGATACACAGGTGATGCTGAGCAGGGAAAAAATAAAGAGCCATAGCAGGTAACACTTACACAAAGGGGTCTTCTCTTGAGTGTACCCATTCAAAGGATGTCAAATTTCAAGGAAAAAGATATCTATCTACCTATCTATCTATCTTAAAGTGACTATTTGATTTCTCTGTAACTGTGCTTCATACTAAAGGGATTGTCTATACAAATTTTATGTCACTAATAAAAATAATCAGATATATTAAATACAAATTTTGAGACATGGTTCCACTGTTTAGTTGCAGGTGACCTGAAATTTGCCATGTAGACCAGGCTAGCCTCCAACTCACAAAAATCTATCTACCTACCTCTGTCTTCCAAGCGCTGGGATTGAAGGTATGTGCTACCACACCTGGCCTATACTAAATAAAGCTACTAGTGAAAAAGAACCACACATGACATATGTTAATAACTAGAAAATTGCAATTACAAACTTTGTCATTAATGAGCAACATATACAAAGAAAAATGCTTAAAATACTTTATAAACATGTTTGTATATATACTTCCTCCCATCACTTATTGTCCTTGTTATCTTTAGAGTTCAAAATTCAAACTGAATCAATAAATATTTATTATCAAGTCTAGTTAAAGAGGTATGAGGTATAAAATAAAACTTAGTAAAAATATAATTCTTTAAGCATGCATGACTGAATGTTGAGGGATAGTATGTATATACAGAATTAAACTGCAATGCAGGGAGACTGCTGCACTGTGGGGGACGGCTGAGGTGGTAAAGCGCCTGTTGAAGAGGCATGAAGACCTAAGTGTGGATCTCTAGCACTCATGTAAACGCTGCGGCCAGCAGCATCCATCTGTAACTAGCACCGGGGGATACACGGTAGATCTCTGGAGGTGACTAACCAACCAGCCTAACTGATGAGCTCTGGGTTCAATGAGACAGCCTGCCTCAAAGAAGGCAAAGTACAATAAAGGGAGACAACCAATGGTGCCCTCTGGTCTCCATGTTCTCATGTACACTTGGGCACACCTACACATATATACACCACATACAAAAATTATCATGCATCGGTTAAAATAATGCTAACCCTCAAAGATGGCTAGAAATGTGATTGGATCGAGAAAACAGAAGAAGGCACTCCAAGAAAAATAGCTTATGCTGGAGATCAAAAGGAATTGGAAATTCAAATAAAACCCTAATAAGCAAATTTGGAGAAGCTAAAAATCCATGTAGGATTATGCTTAGCAAATCAAAAAAGCAATTATGATAACAGAACAACAGAATACTGGGAAATGATGAATAAAGACATGGATAGTTAACAATAAAGTAAGAAATATGAACCTTATTCTTTTTCACTTGTTTTATGAGACGGCCTCATGTATATTTGGCTGGCATCCAGCTCACAATATAGCAGAAGACAACCTGTAACTACTGATCCTCCTGCCTCCACCTTCCAAATTCTGGGATTACAGGCCTGGACCACTATACCTGGCAAAAATTTATTTTTCATACAGTTGAGATTCACAAGCTGGGCAGCACATTGGTATTTAGTAAACAAACGCTGCAAATTGATGGCATGGATTAATCTGACAAGTATAATGTTATCCAAGAACGATAAGACATGAAAACATAATGTTATGAGACATCTCATGAATCACAAGCATGTAAAGCAATGTTACCTTACATATGCGAAGACTGAGAGCATTAGAAAAGACCCATGAATTATAACCAAAACCCAAGGAAGCTGCCTTGCTGAGGATGGAGGGCATGCCTCCCTTGGGAAAGCTGGGATTCGAGTGTGTACTGTTTTCTTCTCCGTAGGCCTTTGAGGCTGCTGGAAGCAGGAGGTAAAACATGAAGCCTGACAGAAGCCTGTGTGTGTGGAATGGCACCGAAATAATAATAGCACAAACTCTAGAGCAGGGCAGAGTAGTAAGTCTAGAACAGAAGGAATAGTTCTAACAATTTATTTAGGGGAAAAAAAAAAAAAGACCAGAACTGAAGTCAGACTGTGTGAAGACAAGACAGTATAAAAATGAAATCCTTCTGAGCTAAGTCTCCATTTTTCTGCCCAACCCCTTGTTCAATGGCACTGCACTATGAAACCATACCACCATCATCAACGTGGACCTGAGAAAGCTACAAACACGAGCTTCGTTTTGTTTGTTTCATTTTGAGGGTCAATTTAGCAGTTGGGCTGAAGGAGATAAAAGAAAAGGGACTCAGGAGGCAGACCTCACAGAAAAAAAGTTGTTACCCCATTACAATCCTACCTACAACTAAGACTGAAAAAGTTCCTAGGGTCTTCTCATTAGCTTCAAATATTTTTGTTCTATTTTGTCTTAAATACGAGGTTACTTCACAAAAATATTTCACATGCAGGTCCATCAAGAACATTTCCTTTTGGTTTTTCTCACGGTGCCTGTAGTGTGTACACTATGTTATGGAGGCCACATTCTCAAGAAGGTCAAGTGGAAGCTGCTCACCCGGTGTCTCCCATCACACATCCCGACCACGTATCCTCACATTTGCACTCGCCTAGAGGAAAACCAAGGCACAGCCTGTTACAAACTGAACGCAGCTGCACGGATGCAGCTTTTGCTGTATCTTAACTCTGTGTTCAAAGTGGTCGCTAAAGGCTGCTTTCTAATCCCACTTACATTAAAAGTGTTGACTGCAATGGATTAAAAAAAATAATTTGATCCCGGGGGGTTCATATACTTTGCCCCAGTTCTTCACAAATGGTCATATTTTTAAACTGCTCGCTTTAAATAGCTACGTGAAAGACAATCAAATATCAAAGAAAGAGCAAAAACAGTGGCACCTCGCTAGGCTCCCCAGCTTCACCAGCTTGTGGGGAATACTGCAATGTCTTCCTGCTCCTAAAATCCCTGGTGTTGAGGCCTCTGGTAGAAGGCAGTAGAGAATTCTGATTGATTAAGCAGAAAGTCCCCAGAATCAGAGACTGCCTGGCTTGAAAACCTAGCTTGTCACCTAGTACACATTTAATCCTAAGGACAATATCCTTTTTTATGATCTAGTCATTTCATCTATAAAGTAGGACTGAGAATAGGCATCCTGCAGGATCATCTTGAAACCCAGATGAGTAGGTGGATATGTATAACACGTCATTCCATCACTCAGGAAATAATAGCTCTCCATACATGGTATTCTTATTACAAGTATCCATATTTATAATATTTCTCATTAAATTAATTAAAAGTAACTGCAGTAATTTCAACCTCAAATACATAGTATGAGACCATTCACAGAAAAGTACATTTACCTACTTTGGAAATTTCTTTTTCCTGGGTGCTACTTTAGTTGATCTACACTTTCCTAGGCCCTTCATCAGATCCACTCTCAACAAGGAAGCTGTGTGTTTTGGGCCATACACATTAAGTAAACCATAGTACCACATAATCTGAGCCCCAAACAACCTAGAATTCTCCACAAGCAAATTTCAAATTTCCAAAATGAGCTACCTTTGTCTCTTGTTGAATAAAATCCAGCCTTGCCTTCATCTATTTCATCTTACAAGGGGAACTTTTCACATATAATGAAAATATTCCCTTTATTACTTTTGAAAGCAACATTTTGTTGCAGGTTTGCATATCTTTCTGTACCTCCCACAATCCTGATGAAGCAACTGAGTGAAAAAGAATCTCGTTCTACAAAATATTTAACAGGCTGTATGTCTTAATAAATGCAACTAGATCACACAGGATTAAAACTTACCACTTGCTAATTTCCTCTTGTCAGAGATTATACCAATGTTGTGGGCTAACGACTGAGCAAGTGTAACTGCCATCAAATCGGTTTTTCCAAACTGAAAAACAAAGCCAAAATAAACATAAGTGAATATTGTTTTCCATTTAAGATAGGCTAGAGAAAATGGGTAGGGAACAATCGAAAACAAATCATTTCTAAGCATTTTCTTTCCCTCTTTTGTGTGTTATGTTTTTGAGACTGAGCCCCTCTATGTGGCCTAGGCTTACCTCCACTCCAACTCATGGTGATCCACCTGCCTCAGTCTCCATGTTGCTGGAATTATAGGCATGCACTACCATGCCCTAAATATTCTCTTTAGTTGAATATAAGCATTCTGTAGCTAGTATTGAACATGCATTTGGGATGAAGTCTAGGAAACAAATCCATATGTGACTAAGCCTTAGAAGAAAGATTATGAGCCAGAGAAGTATTTATTTTGTAGTTTGGAAACTTAAATAGAATTCTGAATCAAAATTTCACCTGATTACATCCCTGAAAATCCTAATGAGTATATACTATTATACTCTGAATAATACATAACAAAGCTAAGTGTGTCAAATTATCTGGGACTAGTTTTCTCCCTGAGTGGAATAGAAGAAAGCAGCTGCAGCAAACATAATGAGTGAGAGTCAGGAAGTGAGGAGGTCTGTGGCCAACAGAATCTTTCATTTTTCACTGTGTGGCCTTCCAAAGATTGAAGTACTTTCCCTTACATGGTTTCCACTAAGTTTAGTGTGTTAGGAGTGAACCCTTCTCCAGGAAACCTGCCTTTGCTTTTTCATTCTCCCCAAATTTGTCAAATAGGACCAAAGAAGACAACATCCAGTGGGGTTGGGAG
The DNA here is from genome assembly GCF_003668045.3 of Cricetulus griseus. Lineage (NCBI taxonomy): Eukaryota > Metazoa > Chordata > Mammalia > Rodentia > Cricetidae > Cricetulus > Cricetulus griseus. The sequence continues at coordinate 186,867,010 of NW_023276806.1, forward strand.
GTGTCAAGCAAGTGCTTCAGGGATTCCTCAATGTGGAGAGATCCTCATTCAACAATGTTAACTTGGGCTTTATTCTCATTTTCAATGAAGTTAGTGTGCAGATTCTCTCTATATGAACTGTTTAATTTGGAAATTACTCTATGCAGAACATGAGCTCAATCATTAGATATTATATTTTATTTCTCCCTGTTCTATCTTCTGGGCAACACAGGAACTGTATCGATGACTAATAAAGCAATCTAGCAGCTGGAGACTGCGGACTACTGAAAAATTGCTTCTGAAGTATTAGAAAACGTTTCCCGCCATCATACCACTTTGTATTGCACAGATGTTCACACCTACTTCATTCACGCCTCCTCCTCTCAGCAGCGAGCAAATCCCACCAATGTAAGCTGCGCCGCTCCGGCTACTCTCAAATTGACTTCCCCTTTTAGAAAAGGAAATGAAAAATGCTTACTGCTCACAGTTCAAACAGCCAAGCTCTTCTCATAGTTAATTTACTACATTTATTTTTCCCAGTGCATACAATTCATTCCCAAGGCAAAGAAGGAGTATGAAAATTATTTACATGCATGATCAAAGGAAAAGGTTTGTTTCTGAGGGCTGCTTCCCCAAATGATCAATACATATCTTATATGGAAATACATCTATTAAAAATCAATTGCAGACATGATGCTTTCTGAGAATACAAAAAAATTAATTTTAAGAGATTTAGCCCAAATAAATGACTTAAATATAATCAATGATCTAGTATCAGACATTCCTGCAAAAATATCAAGTTTGACAAAGACAAAGGTTGAGAAAAACTTCAGCTTAAAGCAAACTAAAGAGACAAAAACTGAACACACTGTGTGGCACTGTACAGAACGCTCAAAGAAAGAACTGTAGCTATAGGAAGTCATTAAGGCAACTGATGAAGTCTGAACACGGACTATGAACTATGAAAGAATATCACATGGTGTTAAATATTGTTTTTAACGATTTACCATGTTATTTAAAAGAATGTCTTTATTTTTAAGAGACCACACTGGATGACTCAAGTATTTAGTAGTAAATGCAAACTGGTTGTCTCCAACTCATTCTTGAACAGGAAATGAGAAAAAAAATGCACATCTTGAATTTGGGTGAAGTGCATAGGTAAATTCCCTTATGTCACTCTGCATCTTTTCTCTACATTTAAAACTAGATAAAAATTAAAAATAACCACCCAAAATGCATCTTTCATGTCTACTTACAGCTGTCCCAATAGCTCTGATTTAGATCAGGCCTTAAAAAATCTACAGCACATACTTGACTGTTATATAAATACGTGCATCACTAAAAGGAAGAACACAGGCATGAGAGAACTGACAACAAATTGCAGAAACTTGCTTAGCTCTAACCTCGGAACCCAAACCAGGGAGAGCAGTGGCATTAAGAAGTGCCAATTTAAAAGAATATAAAGATTTGCTGGGAATCTCTGTACAGAATGACAGTGTATTTACTCAGCAGATGCTCTGACTACACATTGGGAAGCTAAGGAAATAGACATGCAATAATAACTTAGGTCACTTAAACCTCAGGAAAATGTCAAACAATCTGTATTTAAAAACTTCTTCCAAATGCACAGCCACATCACATAATAATTGCATTATCGAAGAAGGATACATTTCAGTCAGAAAGAAGAGAACATTCGACATGGAACCAGAGAAAGTAAAAGTATTTAAAAAGTTACATACGAGAAAAGATGGACCGCGTCACTCTTCTCTTTGATAAAATCCCTCCTGTATTTCATGAACTCACGCAGGGTGATCAGTGGGTTCTCAGAAATGGCGAATTTGTTGTCAGCAGCCCAGGTTTCCATGGCAACCAACACTATCCTAGTCTTAAGTTGGTCTTTATAGATCTAGGGCATTAAGGAAATGAACGCATCTCTACAAATGTGCTAAAGTCATTTTATGAAGCACCACAAAGTTCCGTTCCTGGAAATGCCTTTGTTTTAATTAAAGAAACAACTGTTTTTAAAGGAGGTCATTACTTTCCTAATTTGAATGCACTTCCCTTAAAGAACAGAGAGTCAAACTATTAGCCAAGGAAAACCCACTGAACAAAGCAAAATTACAAACGGGGTTTTCTTTTGACAACTACTTATGCTCAACACAAGGCTTTCCCCAAGTCCATTCTTGGTATCCCAGATAAATAATTTATGAAATCTTGAGTTTCTCTAATAAGAAAGCACAACAATAAAGGTTCTCTAAGGCGGTGAATGCTACACAGCCTGCACAATGTTGAGGAAAGCTTAGGGAAAATTCGTTGGGAGTTTGGCCAATCAGAGCTTGTCCACGCGGAAGAGGTGCAATTCCTGCCCTGTCTTTGCACTGATGTCCCTATGTACACTGTGAGCATTTTTGCTAAAGTCTATGGACCAAGCTCTGTCTTTTACAGTGGGAAACACACAAGAAAAAAAGTGCAACCATATCTTTGGGCAGCCCACCCTCCCAGACAGCCTAGACAGTTGAGTCCCTGACAAAGTCACTGGGTCTCTGAGGTCGTCCTGGCTAAAGTGTAACTTGGAGGAATGTGAATACAGGCACCCTATTACCCACCTCCTAGCAATAAGGGGCAATGCTGAATGGGTTGGTACTCACCATATCTGCCATGTTCACCACAGACTTTGCATAGGTATTTGTATGTACAACGGAAAGCCGATGCTTTTTAAACTGAAAGCAACAGACAACAG